>NC_054753.1:0-107785 GCF_018143015.1 Lytechinus variegatus | reverse complement strand
TAGTATCATTATATCATTTCTTTGTATTAAAGCTGAATTAAATAACAAGTCATGTGATACATGTCAGCCAATCATATGATCCATACATGTATCAGTATTTTATTTAATACAGTTACCCCCCCCCCCATACCATAAAAGCGGAAGTCTTCTATGATCACAGAAACTACTTTTCACCCCTCCCCCTATATCAAATAGGAAAGTGAAGATGATTGACAAAAAAAAGGCTCACTACGTCATGGAAAAATAAAACTTTTAAAATCTGATTTTTTTAAAACGTGACAATGATGGTATGATTAGGCACTTAGGGGGAAAACCACAGCTTTACAGACATTAAATCAAAATCAAAGATAAATATTTGCAAAGGTGCACTTGGAATCTTTTCATGACAATGGTTATCATTGATCCATGGCGTTGAAATGTCAACATCAGCAAATCTCTAGAAATAAAAGACAATAATAATACTTCATGCGTATCAAAGCATACCATGGTTGAATTAATATCCAGAGTAGCTGAAAATAGTACAATGCACTTCGTTTCACATGAAATGCTTTTTAAATGATTTTATTGCCAAGGATGAAATAAACACAAAAAAAGATAATAAAAGCTAATTACGGCAAATATTCCAAAAAAATATCATACTACACCAGATGATAGACTCTCTGAACTGTGGAATTGAATTGAAACATATCATCTCTGAGTATTTAAAATCTTTATACTCAAACTTAAAACAATTAATACAGGGTTCCCAGCTTTTCAAGAAAACAAATTTCCCTGATTTTTCCTGATGAAGTTTAAAAATTCCCTGATAATCAAAGATTTTTATGTTTTCTATTAAAGTTTTTGCAGTGAAAAAAAAACACACTTAAAAAGCACCATAACCAGTCATTCAATGGATTTTGTTTCGATATGCAACAAAATATAACAAGAGTGTGACTGACTACCATGCCTTTGACATTTGGGCCGATCAAAATTCCCTCATTTTTCCCTCATTTGATGTATTTTTTTATTGAATTCCCTGATTTTTCCCTGACTGGAAAATAGTAAAATAATTTTCCCTAATTTCCCTGATGGGCTGGGAACCCTCAATTTAGGGCAGCTAAAATAGAAGCTGTAATTTTTTAAAAATATGGCAATAGTGGTAACCTCATATTGCTGGTAAACTTTCAGATTCCTATAGAAACTTTTTCAAGGCGAAGACAGATTGCTAAAATCAAGCTCCCTTCAAGTATTTCATTGTTTAACTTCGTGTTCCGTTGCTTAAACCTCCCAATATTTACATACTTAGGTTTGGAAGATGTTGGTCAAATATTGGGGGGGGAGGGAAAGTATTTTACACAGGATTGTACAGAAACATTATCAAAAGTCAGGTTAATTGAATTAATAAAATTTGGTCATCATTGAGATTCCTCTAAATGATAAGCTGAGATACAGTTATGAAGGGTTCGGTGGTAGATAGAGCACTTGAATGATGGGGAGTGGCTACCTTGTGTACAATGCGTTAATGCGTTAAGGCCTGGTCACACCTCCCGAGCGTTGTCGGAGCGGTCGTGGAGCGGTAGGGAGAGAGGGTCGAATTTCGCTCACAAAATTGGGGAAAACGGAAAAAAAAAAAATTGAAATCGAAAATGGTGAACGGTAGCGAGCGGTGATGATTTTTTCTCTCCCCTCCACGGCCGCTCCAACAACGCTCGGGCGGTGTGACCAGACCTTTAAATGAAGGGGAAAATAGAAGCAGGACATCGAATGAACTACAAGCTAAGGTGCAAACAATTAAACAAACAAATAAAACAAATCCTAAGCAAATACATGTACATGCATCTCCTGACCCTAGACAGGAATTTATGTGTGATAATGGAAACACTGACATTGCGCATGCTAAAAAAATCATATGAAAATGTATTTCGGAGGAGTTAAATATATGATGATGGATAAATTAAGTAAGCAATTAAAACTGTAATATAACTTTAATCCATAATAGCATGTACAGAGAAAGTTTCACATAAAAATGTATATGGATGGGATTTCTAAGCTTTGATGATAAATGAGTGATGTTAAGCTACATTTTAAAAAACTCAAATAAAATGATTTCCTCGTTGGTCGCTTCACTTGCTTGATAGTTTCTTACACGTAGTCAGTAATCAACTAGTACAGGGGATGCACATTAGAAAAGTTCATATCAAATGCAGGAGATTAGTTGCATGAGTGAAATGAAGCTATCAAAACTGTAAAATAAACATTCACATGCTCATAAAAAAATATTCATAAAAAATATCCCAAGTATTTCTCAGAAGAAAACAGCAACCAAATAGACACTTCAATAATATTATCATCCCATTGTATTGTGTATTGTTGGCTAGAATGACAATGATGTTAAGTAAAGTTTGAAACAACTTTGTGACTTCATGCACCAACAGATACATTATCCCCCCCCCAAAAAAAAAAAGGAAGAATAAATCAAGATAAAATAATAATAAATAAATTTTGATGAATAATAAATTTCCCAAATAAAGCAGTGCTTCATCTGCTCTTTAATTGTGAAGAATAGTGCACTTTATAGCTTTTAAACATTAAACTTTGGCCCACAGTCAGTTGAAGTTTGCGATTATGTCTTCATCAGCTAAGCTTCAGCTCGTTCAAGCTGAAGGCCTAAATGCCCATTTTGAAAGAACATATTTAAAGTGTGCATTCCACAATTTACCCATGACATTGCAAATCTTTCCGCCCTGCTCCATACAGCAAATAAGACCAAAAAAATATGTCACAAAAAACTTAAAGAACCATCTTATAGGAGAAATGAAAATAGATAAAATGCTGGCCACTGCACACAAGCAAGTAAGCAGGAATCAAGTTTCTAACAATGTAGCAATAACTAACAGCTAGCTCTGGAAGATTGTATTGTCTGCACTTTACATATTATCAGCTTATTCTACAAATAATCCATTCACACATTTTGGTGTTCAATTTCTTTCTATTTATGCAATGCACTATTCTTTCAGAAAACAACTAATCCTTTGTTAGCTAGCAAAAAAATGCACTTTTCTCCTAATATGAACTGCTAAAAACAGGTCTATGACGGGTCAACTGGATGTAGTTACATTAGAATTACACATACACATGAAAGAGGGTAGCTCAAGACTAGTTTCTCTACTGTTTACACAACCAAGAACTTCTACAATTGAAAATGTTGGTTGCTGTTTCTTCTGAGCTGAACATCCCATAAAATTACAAACCATCGCAAACTCCCTTCTTGGCAACTGTCACTTCCCGCTTATCCATGCACCCGTAAGACCGCATCTGACATTCGCTGGCGTACGTCTCCCCGTCCGACCCGCACACAGGATCGATCGTTAACTGGTTGCAATCTGTCTTGCAGACGCAGCGAGGTCTTCCCTTCAGTTCGTTGGATTCTTGGCAGATGGAGCCATACTTACAGACAAGATTAACATCCTGGCACGTAAGCCCTGATATTAGCCAGACATGAAAAATTCGCCCTATAATATTTTTTATCTTTCTCATTTAACAGTAGCACCAGTTTCATAAAGCTGTTTTAAAGTCATACACAAACAAATAGCAGATTAATTCCCAAATGTTAGTAAAAAACTGTAAATACATGTAGGTTAACAAATAATGACTGTACAAGTGTACATGTATTTCAATAATAATGGGCTTTAATGATAAAAATGTTAATCAACATTTGCATATATTTCAATTTTTTGCAAACAAATTTCTTTTTAACATTAAAATGTTAATAAAAAATTGCATGTTCTAATTTCCATTAATCCTATACAGTGCGTATCAAAAAAAGTTTACACTTAGAAAATATCCTGTAAAATTATACATAAGTGACTTGTTGAAGATTTTTCCACATTTACACCTTGGTACAGATCCATTTAAGCAAATGACACTTAAAATGTCGAAAAATATTTCCGCTTGAGTGAGCACCACTTACTTTTGAAAAGTTGGTGAAAAATGGTTTGCGCAGAACTTTGAAATAGCTATGCGAATAAAAGTAGACCTTAATCATGAAGAACACGTGTAATTTAGCTATTAAAATTGATTTGAAGATATCCTTTACCTTTTTTAACTTGTTTCATTGCCCAAACACTTCGAAGAGTGTATTGCGCCCCACCCCACTCCCCCACACACCGAAGCCATCGTGACGATATTTGCTTTACACTGAGTTGTGATTTACATGAAATGGCTTAGGCTTGATTTTCATTTTGCTAATCACTCTTAAGCTTGGGAAAAGTGTGGAGAAATAAGTATTAAATGAAAAATGAAATGTAAACCCACTTTAAATGATAAAAACTTAGTGACAAAATGCTGGAGATGTCTGATATAAACTTTTGTTCAGATTCAGTAATGTCCTGAGATCCAGCTGGCGAAAAAAGGATAAAGGTTGTGCTTACAAAGTGTTGTAATTTCAATTTGGGTGGCAAAAGTGTTACAAAATGCTTGAATGAATCTGTTTTATTTCAATTGACTACAAGAGCAAGGGAAATGTAAGAGAGATGTTTCACAGAGTAAGTTTGATTTCGCCATTTCCCCTTGACACAGCGTGAAAATGAGCATTTCTGCGCAAACAGATTTCTGCGAACTTTACAAAAATGGACAGTGCTCACTCAAGTGAAACATTCTGTCCAAACTTTTACTTTCATTAGATAGATGAGACCCAAACACAAGATTGTATGTGAAAAAATCATCCACACATTGCATATTTTTTAATTCCCAGGGCTTTTTCAAAGTGTAAACTTTTTTTTGATACGCACTGTAGAGTACTGATAAACACAAATGGCTTGCAATAATCTAAATCCTCATTTGGCTGTGCGTAATATTACAAAAAGCGTTATCAAAACTTGGGGTCATATTACCAGGTTAATCTGAAGGTACTTTTCTAATTCACAAAGACAAAATGATGGACAAAAATGAACAACAAAAAATGGGGAAAGTTAAAGCAGGCATAGGTCAGATTAACATGAACACAAATTCATCAAAAGATATTAATATTAATTTGCAATAGGCCATTTTCATACTGTAACATGAATATAATGAAATACTTTTTATGTATTAGATGAGAGAGACAACTAATGAAAAGGTTGCATTTTACATTTCAACAGTCAGAAATGTGCTATGATAGATCAGACATGAATTAAAATAGTAATACATTTGCAATTCACAAAAAGAAGTATCAAAGTATTTTGAGTACATCATAAAAATGACCTCTTGCATGTCAGCTTTACTCAACACTTTTAGCACACACAGATTGAGAAAGCGCATACTCCAAGAACTGTTGTATTTTCAAAGCTAGCTTTACAACAGGACGATTGTTTCAAAATTTGTAGAAACTGCTCACCGTTTCCTTTTCTGATATCACTATGCAAGTATTAAAAAGACTACACTAAAACATTATTTCGTTTTTCTCACAGCTTTTGGTAATCTTTCAAGTTCACCAAGTTACTGTCAAGATTAAGATATATCCATCTGGAACTCACCTTTAGGTGGCGGAGTTGGAGAGCTCTCAGATGGTTTGCTAGTGGCAGGAGGGGTCTGATGTCCAGGGGGTCCAACGACTGTTACATCAGTCCCTGCTCCACCCCTTCCCCACCCCCTCCATCGCCCCCTCCAGCAACCGTCGGTATCTGTGGCTCTGACGGAGGCCAGAGAGTGGTCTCTGGCCGATGGGTGGGCAGGACTGGATTGGGGGTCAGCATCCCAGGGAGGACCTTTGGAACATTTGGGACAGGTACCACAGGGTGTAAGTCGCCCTGGTCGAACCCAGAGCACTCGGTACAGCGGATATCCTTGCCACTAAAGTTATAGGCGAGGTCAAGAAGCCGCTGGAGGTTGGTGTCGGGTTGGTAGAGCGCTGGGGGACGGCTGGCGGGCTGGAGGCGGGATACCAGGACAATGGTGATGCAAAATATGATGCAGAATATCCCTGTGAAAGAGAGGAAAAAATGACCATTTAGCAATATAGTGAACAGATTTTATCAGACTGTGGACACTTGTATAACTTACAATTTTTCTTTTAAGACAGGGATAATGGATAAAAAGACAAACATGGCTAATATTTCAAATAAACACCAAATTTTGATAACAGAAGCAAGGTTAGAATTCAAACATTACCCTCCAGACTCTTGACATCTTTATATACAAGATAAATTGCAGCTCAATAGGATTTTTTGGGGGGTATCATCAGTATCCCATTTTACAAGGCTTGTTATAGTAACAAATGGCCAATTTCTATAACAAATTCACTACCAGCCAATCAGAGTGAAGGATTTCAGTAGCTTTCAACTGTTATTTCAAATTTGATGTGATAACAAGTTTTATCAAACAAACCTTTTGTTTGGTGCTAGAAGGCAAAACATTATTTAGAGTTAATCTTACTCTGCTACTGAGCATGGTAAAGTCTACAGCGTATACTGTATACTCAATAGTATTCTGTGTGAATCACATTTTGCATTTTGCTTTGAGGCAGAAAATTAACGAAAGTTTATTTTCTCACTTTCATTGCATTCTCTCTCACTTTATAGTATAGATACAAAAACACACATCGGGTAATTGATATTTCATGGTAAATTAGACTGCTAAATTCTCAAAAATACTTCCACCACGTACCAATCAGAGCATACAGAATCTTATTATATGGATATGTAGGACACTGATTCAAAATCATTGCTCTCTACTATCAATTTAATCAAAAAAGAAATTTATTTGTGCCTTTTTAACATCCAAATCAATCGTAATCATAATTTCTCACCAATGACAACCCATCTGGCCTTCATGACTGGTTTAGCAATGAATCTATGAAGCGCCCTCTGAAGGGCAGCAGTCAAACTAGCTGATTCTTTGGTTTCCGTGGAGGATGCAGGACCAGGGACAGGTCTTATTTCTAGCAGAGGAACATCATCTTCATCATCGGTCAACAATCCTGGATCAAGTAAAAAGACACAAAGAAAGGCAAAGATTTAACCCTACATGTAGGCAGACTGGCAGAGGTATATTGGAAGTTCATATGGCCGGAGTGGGGGCTCCCAGGCCCCGCTTGAGATCTTGGCCATCGACCGCGCGATCACGCCGGAAATTGGCACGCGGGTTGTCTGGGACATAATCTACAAAATTGTATAGTAATTATTTCATGCAAATGGCTATTAAATGATTGCACGGTTTGCTCATTTATTTTCATTTTTTTTTACCTTTTATTTTTCATTGATTTTTCAATGTAATTAGTTGGACCAGCAAGACTAAAAATAATCTTACATTTATGATTTTTGGTTGAAAACACAATTTGCATTGACTTTGTACACAAAATCACGTTTTTGAGCAATTTTTGGTCTGGCATGCAGTTACATAATGTTGCGTAATTTCGGAACCACGTACCTGAGTGATGCAAAATTGGTCTCAAAAGTTGCGCAAGATTAGAAGGTAAAAAGTAAGCGAGCGGGGCGGTTAAAAAAAATTTGCGCGGCGAAAATATTGTTCGTATCATTGAGGGGGGAGGGCCTCCAAGCCCCCCCTCCCGGCTCAGATAGGGTTAAAACAGGATAAGCTCTAATACAATGACTAACAGTGATGGCCTGATTTTACCATTTTGAAGGGGGATACGGGGCTTTTTGCTTCCTCAGACCAAGAGCCAGGATCTGGCTAAGAAACTTGGTCAAATGACAACAAGCCAGAAAAAGAACACCCATTGATCTTGTTGAAATAATCATCAATTAAGACTGACTTAGTCATCATCACCATCATCATCATAACTGTATTAATCATCATTACCAACATAATTGCATTAATTGTAACCGTCATCTTCATCGTCATCATCTTTACAATCATCACTAACATCATGATCATCACCATGATCATCATTTCAACTACTATCACCATAATCCTTCTCATCATCCTTGCCATCATCACCATAATCATCGCCATCGGATAATTTGCCAAACATTACCGGAACAAGCCAAAGACACTCACCCTGTTCCTCCGTCTCATCCTCGAGGTCCAACAGAGGTATATCGCTGTCATCCAGAACATGGTTTTCTGGGACCTCAGTCATTCCCTGATGACACGGTTCCTGGACCAGTGGTGGCCTGGTCTCACTCTGGTTCTCGTACTGGGCCAGGACCCTGTAGAGACTGGCGTCTCGCCGATGACTTGGGCTACCACTTTTCCTGTTCTTGAATTTCTGCATGCTGTACAGAAAGCAAATTAATGACCGCTCAATAAATTTTTCCACAATATTCATGAAATCATGAACAATCATGAAATGGGTTGAAATTTAGTTCAATTTTTCACATCAAACCACAAGTCTACCTCTATGACTGAAGTAAGCAACTACAAAAAGGAGAACAAAGATAGTGAACAAATTTGTACTAAAGCCAGAGGAGTGAAACCAGAATGCAACTATTTTCCAGTGGAGTGCAGCCCCCGAGGAAGATAGTTGCATTCGCATCATTGATGGTACCATAGTTTCCCCAAACCTCCCAAGGTCCAAATTTTTCTTTTTCTTTTGCTTTATTTTTATTGTCACTGTTGAATGCAACAGACAGAAAATATGATCATGATGATGGAATGAAGAATTACATGGAATCCAAGCCTTCGCCTTGCCAAATAAGAGTATGTGATAATCAAGTTTATATATGCAAGGGCCTGTAATCAGGTACAGCACCTCATATTGTGCACAGTGGACATCAACATTTAGAACAATTTTCTCTCTCGTATCATATTCCATTTGTGATTGCTAGCATTAAAGATACCATAAAGGGAAACAGCAAAAGTCTCCTAAGGAGACACTCTCCATGGATTAACAAATGCAGAGCTGCCAACCTGCACAAGAATATTTCAGTAATTAAAAGCTGATTTGGTGAGGAAATTAGTATTTAAAAGAAATACCATAGGACAACACATGAAACTTTAAAATAAGTATTTTGCATGAAATCATTGGTGTTCTTCTCATTTTTCGGTACTAAATACTGAAAATCAGTACGAGTTGGCAGCTCTGCAAATGGGCAACGAGTTTAAAAGATGATATAATATACTTACACAGAGAGTTCACAGTTGAGAGCACGACACCAGATGTTGAGAGCCGATGGCATGATCATGACCACCATCAACCAACAGAAGATGACAAGTAACATCATAAACAAACCAAAATCATAAATAGCTGGAATCTGTTCATAAAAAAAAATAGAATCAGAACATCCGTTTTAATTATCACAAGCATACATGTACATTTCTACAAGTAATGTATAGAGCATTTTCATGTATTTGATTCAAGGTAAAAAGAACCATAATAGTTAAAATGCCTTGCTCTAGGGCACAAAGTACCATGCCGGGAATCAAAACCCGGACTTTCAAGTGTGTAGTTCGACACCTAAGACCACTTTGCCACGGCACCTCCATGTTGACAATGTGGTGATACATATTGACAAATACTTTGGCTTTGATGTCTGTTGCTAACTGAGGCGGCCATGGTATGCACATGTCCCACTCCGTAAATAGGCGTTTATGCGGATATGTTGGGACAACATAAGAAAAAGATTGAGGGGGTGGGGAGGGGCTGAGATAGAGCCTCTTTTGTGGGAGTGTCATGCCTAATGTCTAATGCTACACTCATGCTGGTGAAACCGACTCCAGACCAATAAAACTTAGCATTGACAAGATATCAGTCGCTCCTGTGTCGGTTTCGTTTAATGTAACCGTAGCAAAAGACTTTGGCATGTCTGACTGTCATACACATACCTGGGAGGCCATATTGGCTCCAAATGCCCCTGCCGTTGTGATGGAAGTAAAGAAAGTGGCACCCCCCGCTGTGGTAATGGTATGAGCCATTCTGAGGGCGGGGTCTTTGATGGAGTCAGCTTGACGGAAAGTGTTCACAAACACAAAAACATCATCGACACCTGAGTGAGGATTAAAAAAAATGACAGAAAATAGCATAATGATAGTACTCAATAATAAACCATAAGATGGCACAAAATTTGAGTTAATTATAGAGAGAGGAAAAATCATGTAAAAGTATAACAATTTTGTTAAAAAATGGAAAAAAGAAAACAAAAAATTAAGAATATTTTGTATTATAATAACAAGGACACGCAAATATGAACATAATGCAAATAAGTGAATGATTGGCAATATAATTTCACTATTCTTATATATTTTACTGTACAAATTTATATCAGTCAAGCAAATATGTATCAGTATAAAAGCAAATTAGTATCGGAAAACCTTGTATATGTATCGGTAAACCTTTGTTTTTTTTTTTTTTAATTGCTGCTTTTAATTGGGAAACTAAATAGAGAACTAATTAGGGAACTAATTAACTCATGACAGGAAATAACCCTTCTCAATTTTTTTTTAATTTGTAGAACAGGGAATAGTTTTTTAATAATTTCAAACTTTGATGGATTTCCTGTAATTTACATGTACTGGCCATCTTTTATCTTAAAATATAAAAGGTTTTTACAATTGTAGGTTTGAAACAATCTGTTACATTTTAACCTCTAAAAATAAGCAATACACATTCAAAATACCAAATTTTATATGCATTGCACTTTACAATAAGCGCCGTGGTGTAGCGGTTCTGACTCTCCCCTTGTAATCAGAGGGTCGTGTGTTCGAATCCAACCATGGCCTAGCGCCTTTTGGCAAGGCGTCAATCCACACTTTGCCACTCTCACCCCGGTGCTAATTGGGTACCGGTAGGAAACAACCATCATTTGTGGCTGGTTTAGCAAGTTTGCGCCTAACAGGCTGCTTGGAATGCTATGAATCCAGTGACCGGGTATTTGTGAAGCGCTTTGAACAGTCGTAGTTTAAAGCGCTATATAAATGCCAATTATTATTATTATTATTACAATACAAGCAAGTGACTTAATTGTATGCTAAATTTTCCAAAGTTATACCAACTGAACAACAAGTGGAATGCCTCTGGCCGTCTCACCTGCATCACGCGATTCAACATAGCAGCATTGCTGACTTTGAAAACTACTATAACTCGCACAAGATGTTCAGTGACACTTGGTTACTCTTATTTCCACGTTTTATGAACTAGACCAATACACTTACAGAGATAGGATGGTAATTCAACAAATACCCCCAATGTGGCCAAAATTCATTGACCTCACATGACCTTTGACCTTGATCATGTGACCTGAAACTTGCACAGGATATTCAATAATACTTGATTACTCTTATGTCCAAGTTTCAAAATTCAGATCAATAAACTTGCAAAGTTATGATGGTAATTCAACAGATACCCCCATTATGGCCAAAGTTCATTGACCTTTGACCTTGGTCATGTGACCTAAAATGCGCACAGGATGTTCAGTGATACTTGATTACTCTTATGTCCAAGATTTATGAACTAGACCAACATATTTTCAAAGTTATGATGGTAATTCAACAAATACCCCCAATTCGGCCTAAGTTCATTGACCCTAAATGGCCTTTGACCTTGATCATGTGACCTGAAACTTGCACAGGATGTTCAGTGATACTTGATTACTACTATGTCCAAGTTTCATGAATCAGATCCAAAAACTTTTAAAGTTTTGATTGTAATTCAACAGATACCCCCAAATCGGCCAAAGTTCATTGACCCTAAATGACCTTTGACCTTGGTCATGTGACATGAAACTCACGCAGGATGTTTGGTGATACATGATTGACCTTATGTCCAAGTTTAATGAACTAGGTCCATATACTTTCTAAGTTATGATGTCATTTCAAAAACTTAACCTCAGGTTAAGATTTGATGTTGACGCAGCCGCCGCCGTCGGAAAAGCGGCGCCTATAGTCTCACTCTGCTATGCAGGTGAGACAAAAATGTGGTCATGTTTTTTTCTTACAAACAATATTATACAGTGCGTATCAAAAAAAGTATAAACTTAGAAAAATTCTGTAAAATTATATATTTGTAATATCCTGAAGATTTTTCCACATTTTAACATTGGTACAGATCCATTTAAGCAAATGATGATATAACTGTTGAAAAAATATTTCCGCTTGAGTGAGCACCACTAACTTTTGAAAAGTTAGTTTAAAATGATTTGCGCAGAACTTTGAAATAGTCATGCGAATAAAAGTAGATCTTAATCATGAACATGCAGAATTTAGCTAGTACAATTGATTTGAAAATATCTTTTACATTCTTTTACTTGTTTCACTTGCATTGCACCGCAACCCACTCCCCCAACACACCGAGGCCATCATGACGACATTTCCTTTACACTGAGCTGTGAATTACATGAAATGGCTTAGGCTTGATTTTCATTTTGTTAATCATTGTCAAGCTTGGGAAAAGTGTGGAGGAATCAAGTATTAAAGGAAATGTAAACCCACTTTAAATGATACAAACTTCATGAAAAATGCTGGAGATGTCTGATATAAACTTTTGTTCAGATTCGGTTATGTCCTCTGATCCAGTTGGCACAAAAAAGGGTAAAGGTTGTGCTTATTAAGTGTTGAAATTTCAATTTGGGGGAGCAAAATTGTTACAAAATGCTTGAATGTATCTGTTTTATTTCAATTGACTAAAAGTGCAAGAGAAATAGATAAGAAATGTTTCGCAGGGTAAGATTGATTTCGCCCTTTCCCCTTTACACAGCGTGAAAACGAGCATTTCTGCGCAAACAGATTTCTGCGAGCTTTACAAAAATGGACAGTGCTCACTCCAGTGTAACATTCTGTCAAAATTTTTACTTTCATAAGATAGATGAGACCCAAACCCAAGATTATATGTGAAAAAAATCCCAGGGCTTTTTCAAAGTCTAAAATTTTTTTGGATACACACTGTATATTAGTATTTTCTAAAAATGTATTTCATTTCTTTTAAATAACCTAGTAAAAACCTGTGCCATTCTAAGCCACATACATATACTCCCATATAAAACTCTCACCCCCCTCTCTTTTCTACAATTACCGTACATTCAAAAGTAGTTCAAGGAGCTTTGACCATGACAAACCAAACTTTGCTGGCCTCTATAAATTTTTGGAATCACATTTCCTTTTCTCAGTGGTTGCAATTATACTAATTTGAGAGATATTCAATATTTTATGGTAAATGAATGAATGAAATATTTAATGACATACCAGCATATCATATCAAATAGGAAAAACCGAGGGTAACTAGAGCAAGTAAATTTAATGAGTTTTGTTGCGGTGGTGATGGGGGGGATTAATGAGGACATTATTTATAAAAAGAATCATATCTTTATATTGACAAAAATGCTACATGCTGAAAACAACTTTAATTAAAAGAGTAAACTGACCCAAATAGTTGACTTTTTCATTTCTATTTTCATTACTATCATGGTCAACTTGTCTTGTAATACTGTAGCATATAAAGCTCTGGGTATGATACGATTTTGTAAAGTTCAGCGGACACAACAAACATGTATGAAATAAAAGAAAAAACAATTTTGCACAAATTAAAAGGCACTTTTCAAAACACTTTCCTAAAATAAAGTATTTATCTGTATATAACTGTATGGTGGCATTCTACTACTGTGCGAATTAGACGTAATTTGATTTGATTTGATTTGATTTTATTTATTTCTGCATTCACATCAATATCAGAATTACAAAATACATATATACAATATTTACAAAGGTAATACATGATTATAACAAAATAATAGTCGCATAGTATAAATATTGTAAATAAATATTAACAAAAAAAAAGATGTGTTATATATTTTTTCAAAACAAGGTTATAAATGAATGCAGGAGACCGCCATCGTGAGCGATTAGGCTTGATGATGATGGAGGCCTCATAAAAGGTACGTAATAGTTCTTCATTGATCAAGTGGGTGCTGTGCAGGTGTAGGTGCAGGTGCGGCAGAGAGCAGTTGAGATATTAAGTTTAAGAGGGGGCTGCGTAAGATGTAATAATGTTACGTTTAATATTAGCTTTCAAGGAGTAGATTGTTGAACATGATTTGATATTGTCTGGAAGATTGTTCCAAATATCGGGACCGTAATGTCGAATGGATTTGTGGGTTATTAATAATTTGGGGTTAGTGAGGTGGAGGTTTCCAGATATGCGGGTTGGGTAGGAATGGACAGACCTGTTGAATCTAAACATATTATTAAAAGACTGAGGAAGTTGATTATTAAAATACTTAAACATAAATATAGCAATTTGAATCTTATTAATATCAAAGATTTTTAATGTTTTGAGTTTGTGAAACAATGGGTCAGTATGAGCCAAGTAATGTGAGCCTGTACACATACGGATAGCTCTTTTTTGTAGTTTAAATATAGAGTTTAGTTTAGAAGAGCCACAGTTTGCCCAAACGATATTGCAGTATGATATATATGGAAGAACTAACAAATTGTATAATAAGAATAAAGTTTTATGAGGAAGAAGGAATTTTAACTTTGAAATGATTCCAATATTTTTTGAAACGCACATTGTAACATGGTGTATGTGTTGGTTCCAAGACAGAAATTCATCCATAATTATACCCAAAAATTTTGAATTGGTTTTCTGTTCTAAAGGCGTACCGTCAATGTTAATGTAAATCGGTGTGTTGATATTATGAGATTGATGTCTGAAATACATAAAATGAGTCTTTTTTGTATTTAAAGAAAGTTTGTTGGCCTTAAACCAGTTAGACACCTTGTAAATTTCACAATTTACTACATTAATTAATAATATGGTCAAGTTTTGGGTGATACACATCTAACTCTGCAATAATTCGAAATCTTGATCTGGATATGAAAATTACGTGTGTTGGCAAACCAGAATCGGAAGACCAGGTTAATGCACATTAATAATATTTGTATCAAGGATGTTCCACTCTGAAAATGAAGTCATTGCCATTTCTCAAGTTTCCTTCACGCGCATCCTGGGGGTCTGTCTCATAACGACTTACAACTATGGTCACTTTATCATTTTACCTACAATGGAACCTTCATTGGGAATCTGCCCCCCTCTTCTCCAGGGGCGGCACTCTGAAAATGAAGTCATTGCCATTTCTCAAGTTTCCTTCACGCGCATCCTGGGGGTCTGTCTCATAACGACTTACAACTATGGTCACTTTATCATTTTACCTACAATGGAACCTTCATTGGGAATCTGCCCCCTCTTCTCCAGGGGCGGCAGGGGGGGGTCTGCCCTTCTGCCCCCCCCCTCCCCTTGAAAGTGTGTCAAAATAACCCAGCTCTCTTAGGGTTAATGACACTTTAATTAACATCAAACATATAAAAATGCTACATTACACATTATACAAGTGCTAAAAATATATAGAGAGCTTATGAGCATGATTACGAAGGCACTTGTATAACTGCAATAATTTGAATCCTGATCTGGATATAAAAAAATGTGTGCGGGCAAACCAGAATCAGAAGACCAGGTTAATATACATTAATAATATATGTATCAAGGATGTACCACTCTTAAAATGAAGTCATTGCCATCCTCGAGTTTCCTTCACGCGCATCCTGGGAGCCCGTCTCATAACAACTTACAACTACGGTCACTTTATCATTATTTTAACTACAATGGAAAACTTCATTGGGAATCTGCCCCCCCCCCTGAAGAAGGGGGGGGGGAATCTGCCCATCTGCCCCCCCCCTTGAGAGGTTTGTCAAAATAACCCAGCTTTCTTAGGGTTAAAGACACTTTAATGAACATCAAGCATATAAATGCTACATTACACATTATAAAAGTGCTAAAAATATATAGAGAAATATGAGCATGATTATGAAGGCACTATAAATGTATTAGACACAATAAAAGCATGATATTTAATGCAAATCCTTATTACTATTTTACTATTTCCTGGAAAAAATGGAAACAAGGTTCTTTGACCTAATGGGGGCTTGATGCTTTTTAACATTTACTTGCCAATGTGGCCTTATGTATGTGATGCATCAACTTTCTTTATCCTCTTATTCAGTAATAATAATAGTCTAAATTTTTCCAGTCCTTTTCAAATATTAAAGTTGAAACATTTCTGCACAAATTAAATGGAACTTTTGATTTTTTTTTATTTTAATAGGAATGAATGCTAATCAGTGGTTCATTTCATAATTGATTTGATTTTCTGCTAGGTCCTGTTACCATGATGATTAGCAGCGATTCTTAGGGAACATCATTTCTAACAAAACAGTGCATTTAAAGAAATGATTATCCTAGTAATGTAACCACTCCTTGGTGAGGATTCATTGAGGCAATCACTACAGTACAGAGATTCAGTGTTACAAGTTGCAAAATTTTATAAATAATTGCAAATTATATCAACTGAAAATTTGCACAAAAAATATCTTTATGTAATGTAGAACTCTATTAAAGGAGAATGAAACCATTTGAACAAGATAGCTTGTGTGTAAACAGAAAAATCAAAGAAACAGATCACCAAAAGTTTGAGAAAAATCGGACAAATAATGAGAAAGTTATGAGCATTTGAATATTGCGATCACTAATGCTATGGAGATAGCAAATTGACAATGCGACAAAGATGTGTGATGTCACTTGTGAACAACTCTCCCCATTACTTTAGTATATATTTCACTTGAATTGCCTCTTTTATCACATCTATCCATAGATCATGTGTTCTTTCTACATGAGGGCATGTAATACATATTTTTTTAAGAATACATCATGGATAAAGAGTTTGTATCATCATAAGAAAAAGCAAAAAGAGACATTTTGAGGGTATTTTATAGTCCACCAAAGGGAAAGTTGTTCATCAGTGACATCACAAATCCTTGTCGCATTGCCAATGGGAGGATCTCCATGGCATTAGTGATTGCAATATTCAAATGCTCATAACTTTCTCATTATTTGTCTGATTTTTCTCAAACTTTCTTTATTCTTATTCTTTGATTTTTCTGTTTTTACACAGGCCTATTTGTTCCAAAGGTTTCATTCCCCTTTAATCTCAAATAGCTTCAAATGGATGTTTTAGTTATTTTTCATCAGTCAACTGGTTCTAACAAAATCAATCCATGCGTTGACAGAAACGGAAGGAACCGGTGTGTCCGTCCATACCGAATACGCACTTATTAATCTTGGACTTACCAATTCCGATTATCACAAAGACAGAGACAACATTGAGGAGACCAAGTGCTTCAATCCCAAAGAAGACATGGTAGCAAAAGTATGCCAGACAGAAACTGAAGACGATACTCAGAAGACCGCAGATCGTAAGCCAGAGTGAGAAGGACGTAAAGACGAAGAGGAGAACAAAGATTGCGATGAAGGTCGGGATGGAGAGAAGGACATCGTGGTAGATCGTCATGGATACCTCCTGGTCAAAGATCTCAGTGCCGCCGTACAAGACGTCGACTTTGCTGTAGAGAAGAACATTTTAGAAACGAGGTAGGCATGTGTCAGTTCTTATCTTGCAGTAAAAGAATACTTGTATCGCCTGATTGAAAATCTTTAAAAGATATTACTATTCAAAGCATTTGAATAAAAAAGATGAGGATAATGTGTTAGAATACCACCCCTCCCTCATTTTCATTTTCTATGATCAAGATAAAAAAAAGATCACAGCACAAACAAAAAAGATGATCAATGTATTTCATATTCAGAAGACCAAATCAGAATACAAAGCAAAGCAATTTGATATGAACCTGGAAAAAACTTTGAAAATCTGGATGTTTTCTGTTTATAGGTTTGATTTGAGTACACAAAGGTTTGAGGTGAATTTTGGGGGAAAAGGTAAAAAAAGAAAAGAAATGATGAGTGCTTTAATAGTCAAGTAAAGGTAACAAAACTTGAAAGTTTCAATATATCTACCATGAGAACTAGACAATAAGGTGGGATAAGGGGTGAGAGAACATAACCAACAACAACAACAAAAAATCTTCATGAGAATGATGTGAATTAGATAAATAAAAAATAGAACGAAATTGAGAACTTACTCTGTAGACTTCTTGTCTAAAAGCTTGATGTAAGTGAAGATAAACTTTTTGTACTCTTCATACGCTTTGATGTTCGTCATATTATTATGAGGTCGGCCAAACCACACCTGAAAGAAGAATATAACCAAAACAAACTTTATAACTACATCTAAACTTTTTTTTTTGCATATCACATGTATGAATTGGAAAGGAAGACCTTTGGGGTGTACACTGTATATCGCTGTACACACGAGTGACCAAGAAATTTCCAAACACTCCCCAAATTTTTCTCTGTGTGCAAAATAACCCCCTAAACAATTTTTTTCCAGGTCTTTATTTACACATTTTGGCCCCTAAACAAGATGTCACCAAAATATGACCTCGGGGAAAAAGCTTGGAATAAAAACATACCCTGAACACGTTTGGCTAGTCTTAAAAAAAAATTTTTAAGGGAAAAAAAACCCCTAAATACTTTTGACCCCACAATTGACCATTGACCAGTCTTTCAAACCACACTTTTTCTTGAAAATCAGTGTTTTTGATACCCTTAACGAGTCCATGCGCATACCACGTCCAAAACTAAAAACAAGTGGAATGCCTCTGGCCGTCTCACCTGCATCACGCGGTTCAATATAGCAGCAGTGCTGACTTTGAATACTACTCTAACTCGCACAAGATGTTCAGTGATACATGGTTACTCTTATGTCCACTTTTTATGAACTAGACCAATAAACTTACAGAGGTATGATGGTTATTCAACAAAAAACCCCAACATGGCCAAAGTTCATTGACCTTACATGACCTTTGACCTTGATCATGTGACCTGAAACTCTAACAGGATGTTCAGTGATACTTGATTACTCTTATGTACAAGTTTCATGAATCAGATCCATAAACTTTCAAAGTTATGATGGTAATTCAACAGATACCCCCAATTCGGCCAAAGTTCATTGACCTTGGTCATGTGACCTGAAACTTGCACAAAATTTTCAGTGATGCTTGATTACTATTATGTCCAAGTTTCATGAATCAGATCCATAAACTTTCAAAGTTATGATGGGAATTCAACAGATATCCCCAATTCGGCCAAAGTTCATTGACCCTAAATGACCTTTGACCTTGGTCATGTGACGTGAAACTCATGCAGGATGTTCAGTGATACTTCATTAACCTTATGTCCAAGTTTCATGAACTAGGTCCATATATTTTCTAAGTTATGATGACATTTCAAAAAACTTAACCTCAGGTTAAGATTTTGATGTTGATTCCTCCAACATGGTCTAAGTTAATTGACCCTAAATGACCTTTGACCTTGGTCATGTGACATGAAACTCTAATAGGATGTTTAGTAATACTTGATTAACCTTATGGCCAAGTTTTATTAACTAGGTCCATATACTTTCTAAGTTATGACGTCATTTCAAAAACTTAACCTCAGGTTAAGATTTGATGTTGACGCCGCCGTCGCCTTCGGAAAAGCGGCGCCTATAGTCTCACTTTGCTTCGCAGGTGAGACAAAAACCGCCCCTTTAAACACGTTTTTTTTTGGTCACACGTGTGTACAGCAAAGTATTTGATTGCCCCCCCCCCCCCCCCCCGGAGAGATTTCCCCCCTGACATGCTGAACAGAGCACTGGAAAATCCTGATTCATTGAAATGTTAAAGCTTATCCAATGTTGCAGATTTTGGGTAGTACATGAAAGTTGTGAAAAGTAGCCCCAAAAATCTTTTTAAAAAACAAATGCTTTGCCTGTATACATGTGACTCTCATTTCAGTGAATCCTATTCCTTGTATGTTGTTCTTTGTTTGATGATTATACCATATACATGAAAATAATGATAAAAGTAGACTTCGAACAGGGGTTTTCATCCACTTTATTTCCTAAGTATAAAAAAAAAATTGAGGTCTATACAAGAAATGATTACATACGCCTACCGATGATTCATATTACAGTCTTTGTATCAAGGAAAAATCAAATATCTTTTTTTCAGATATTAAATACTACTTTTTGAAGGGTAATACTACACACCCACATAGTAATTTCAAATATTTCACAAGGGAAATGAATGCAACTAATTAGGGAAAAATGAAATGAAAAATCTGCAAACTCTAATTTGCTAGGGGAGGGGAAGTTAATTGCAATTACACATAAAAATAGCAGTAACAGAAGAAATAGAAATGAATTTTAATCTATTGATGGTAAAAAGATTAATAGCACATTTTGTTCGAGCTTTTCATTCCACTGACCGCACCATGGCTCCATCACAAGCGAAATATTCTTTTTTTATAATAAATGTATTCCTCTTTTTCCAAAAAAAGAACGTTTTTTTTTTATGTTGCATAATATACAGTACACTATAACCTGAAATCAAATTAAAAAACACCAAAAAATAATGTAGTTCAATGTACTTATAAGCTCAATAAAAAAAAAGAATCATCACAATTTCAGAACATTTATCATGGCTTCAGGCTTTTTTTTCCAAAGGAAGGTAAACAATTAGCATGATTGCCATAAAGTATTTGGAGCAGAAATACAAAAATATACTTTGATACATTAATTCTCAATCTTAAAACAATAAAAATCAATGTGTAGATGCAAATAGTAATTAATTCCAAAAGAATCCTATAAAAATTAGAAATACTATCAGGTGGCTTTTGCTGGTCACATTCATACATCAGTTACACTCTAAATTACAGGGATTTAAAATAAGTCCACATGGACTGTAGTTAGGGACCAATCAAATTCTGGATTTAGTTTGAATCCTTAAGATTCATTTTTAAATCTTGAAAGATTTAAATTTAAATCATTTGAGATTTAAATTTAAGTCTTAAGGATTAAAACTAAATCCAGAAATCGATTGGTCCCTAACTACAGTCCATCTGGACTTACTGTAAATCCCTGTAATTTAGAGTGTAAAGAGAGATGGGAGTTATACACAACTTACATGTAAATATGCTTGTTACATATAGATGTGACTTATCGCTTCACATCCTTTTTGAAGGACAATGTCTCATTAAAGACAACTGATGCATGATTTATGAATCAACATCCTGCAGCAAGTTTGAAAATCAAATGCTTACCTCTGTTCGTATGAACTTTGACCTCCGGCTCGTGCTGTTCATGTGCGTGTCTACGAACCAGTAGAAGGTTTGGTGGGCCATTGCCATTTTCAGTGTACCGTCGATATCCGCTAGTTCATTGCCCATCCCATCATAACGAACCTGAACATACAAAAAAAAACAATTAATTTAAAAAAATATTTTATTTCCCATCTTGAAATTTAAAGAGACATACCAGTAGTTGCAGTTAAGACTGATTTAATGAGAAAGTCTGTAACCAGGCTTAATTGTCAGTATATCATCGAGGATCTAAATCTGGTACAGTCACATAAACTGAACTTTGTGAAATCTTGAAATCTATGCTGAAAAATATTCACACTGAAGATAAGCGCACGTGGGACAGTGCATTATTATTGCTTTGAATGTCGCGCCCGACGCTTGACCCAAATCCTGTGCTTATTTGCTAATTTTTTCAGCAATTACACACTTTCTTCCAGAATCCTTTGGCAAATATTCTTTATTTATACAAACAGACACTTTGGTAGTCATTTCATTGGATCCTGTACGAACTCATTTTGATATGGTTACCAAAACTGGCATTTACCTTTAATAGTGGAACTGCTTCAATAGGTGGTTTCAGACCGCCTCGAAGTTCGCCAGTTCCAGGTATTCACTGATCGGGAAATTTACCCCGATCAGAAAATACCAGGTATTTTGGTAATGTGAAAGCAAACTACGCGTAATTTCCCCGAAAGAAAATACCCGCTAAATAGTAGGTACTTGGCGAAATTACGAGAACTTTCGTGGGGATTTTTCCAAGGTCGCAGGTATTTTGGCGATGTGAAAGCAAATTACGGGAACTTTTAGCCCAGCGTGTCGTTGGGCGCCGTGGAGTGGGTGGCTGCTGGGCTAGTGATTTTGAATCTCGCGCCTTGCTTGCTTATCAGACCATACTGTGCATGTTCGTAACTTCGGGAACTTATCCCGAAGGATGTGTTTCGGGGCGGTGTGAATGCAGGAATAATTAACGGGTATTTTGTAGCCTTAAAAAGTTCTCGTAATTTAACAGGGATTCTTGTGATCGAGGCGGTTTGAAACCACCTAGTGTAATTGGGAAATATTCAATGCATGACTTGTGTTTCTAATGTTTGCTGAAGGATTTTAAAATCATTAAAATGATTATTTGGTGAGGCTAAGCCCCACCAATTTCCTGGGGTTAAGGAAAAAAAGTACAGTGTGAAAAGCATAAGGTACTATACGAAGGCAGGCTTAAAACTGTTCAAATTTAACAATATGAAGATAATTTCCCACTCTGGATACCTCTTCAGTGCGAGTGTTATATTGGACAATTAGTTGAGTAACTATACAAATGAAAAAAAGGAAAGATTTTTTGCAAGAAGTTGATCAACATCTAAAATCATGAAATGTTTATTTTGAGAGAGTGCTCTATTCTCAACAGTTTACCTTGCAGTAATCAAGAAATGTTTTTATGTCTACCAGACAGTGGTATTTTAGGAAGTACAATAAAAATATCTATTCCGTCTGCTCCTTTGTTTGCCATAATGTTCTTGGGATTTTCTGAAGGTTTTGTCTGAAGGAGAAGATACATGTTAATAATGAAGATGTTCAGTCCAGGGTGCTACATAACTTTTTAGAAGCACTTGCCTAGTCAGGCATTAAAGTTTTGAATAGTTCAAATATACTATCCCAAAAATCTATTTCACTTGCCCAAATAATCTTTGAAAAAAAAGTATTACCTCTTCAAAAGACAGTATTGTGGCTTTACAAACCATTGACCTTTTCTCTCTTTTGACATGAACTGATCTACCTTGTTACTGCCATGAACAAAATCAGGGTCAATATCATATCATATCGACCTAATGTTGGTCATTCTATTGTGAAAATTTTGCATGCCCATTTCAGGCAAATAGTTTTGGTCTTGACTTCACAACACTTGCCCGACTCTAACTTTTACTTGCCCCAGGCAATCAGGCAAGTGCTTGTGTGGCACCCTGTGTTCACACTGCTGTTAATCTGAATTCAATAAAATGGGAATAATGAGAAAAACCAATAGATGAAAAAAAAAAATCCATCCAAGAAGAAAAGTTGTATAAAAGAGATAATTTTGAGACATCACATGCAAAAAGCTGCACCATATATTATGCAATACAATACAATTAATCATTTTCCAGTTTAAAAGGTTCAGGGCAGGTTAAAACATTTTTCTAATTGAAGTGTGAATGGAATACTGTGTCTGCTTTTACAAAAGTAAAATTATTGTCAATTAAACTGAGAAAATTGCATTTTATTGCTCTCTTTTAAACACATCTTTCACTTCTCTATTAAAATCATTAATCACTATAGAAATTCCATTCCTCGTTTGATAAGAACTGCTGAAAACATGCAATGCTATCTACTGAATGAGTTCAATTGTATTTTGTAGAAAATATGGCATGAATCATGGGGAAATTCAATCTTTTTTGCCTGAAAATTGTAAGATTTTGCCATAATACCAAAATTCTGCTCTTGGCATAATAATGATGGAAAATAGTCTACTAATATTGTTCACATCACTGTGCAAAGCTTAATCACCTAGGGGAGCATGCACAATAAAGGAAATTAGATCTTTTCATTTCCTGCTTAACAATTCATATCTTGGCTCTGCAGATAGGTTTGATGGGGAAAATGACCGTGAAATAAATGCAATAAAGAAAAAAATATGAAAAGGTGATCAGATTGATAAGTCAAACTCTCTCCTTTGTTCAGTTTTTCACTCCCACCACTTCTCCCTCGACTCACAATTCCTCATTCCATTTTTCCTTCCCCTGGGGGAACAATTCCTCATTCAATTTTTCTTCCCCCCGGGGGGTACACGGCCAAAAAAGTGGTAGGTATGTGCCGCTAGCAAGACAAAAAAGGGGGGGCTTTGGAGCGGGTTTATCGTAAAAAAGGAGGGTCCTCGGAACTACAAATGTTTGTGAATACGGTGGTCCTTGGAATGGATCGCCTACATATGAGTGCGTATGCACCCCTATGGAACGGGCATACATGCATGCAGCTAGTCCGACGGCATGGGCGCCGGGTGCGCTTGCGCAGAGGCGATTGTCGGACAGCGCTTTGTGACCGCTTTTCACCAAAAATGCAGCTCATTGCCACCAGAACGGCATGACAAAAATATGCGAAGCTTTGGAACGGATTTCTTTTTCTCAATAAGAAGAAAATGCTATGCTTTGGAGCAGCTTTCTTTGTTATATGTCTCAATATTAATGCTATGCCTTGGAACAGACATTTGAGTGTAAAAATGGGGGTCCTCTCCGCTGCACATACCCACCATGCATTATAAACTGAGTGCCCCCCCCCCTTAATTCCCGGGTCCTTCCCTCTCCATTTCCCTTTCTCAACCTCACTCTTTCTCCCTCCCTTGCCCCCTCTGCATTTACATGTATCCCGAGCTTGCTCCTTCCTTTGTCTCTTTCAAGTACTAATACATCTTTCTATCCCTCCCTCAATTATGTGTATGCTCTCCTCTAAAGATAAATTCCAGTTTTGGTAACGATCTCAAAATGACTTTTAACAGAATCTTATATAATGACCACCCAAGTGTCTGTTTGTATGAATAAAAAATATGTGCCAAAGGATTCTGGAAGAAATTGTGTAATTGCTGATAAATAAGCAAAATAAGCACGGATTCGGTCACTTTCGTCGGGTCTTTATTCCAGCAATAATAATGCACTGTCCCACTTGTGCCTATCTGTGTTGGTGATCTTCAGTGTCAACATTTTTCAGCGTAGATTTCAATATTTCACAAAGTTCAGTTTATGTAACTGTACCAGATCTAGATCCTCGATGATATTCTGACAATTAAGCCTGGTTTTACAGATTTTCTCATGAAATCAGTGTTTACTGCAGCTACTGGCATTTCTCTTTAATCTTTCTTCCCTTCCTCTCACTCTCCACCTCTTCTTTATCATCTCTCCTTAAAGGACAAGTCAACCCCAACAAAAAGTTAATTTGAATGTAAAAAGAGAAAAATCCAACAAACATAACACTGAAAATTTCATCCAAATCGCATTTGAAATAAGAAAGTTATGCCATTTTAAAGTTTCGCTTAATTTCACAAAACAGTTATATGCACATCCCGGTCAGTATGCAAATGAGGGAACTGATGACATCACTCACTTTTTCTTCTGTATTTTATTATATCAAATATTACATTTTCTAATTTTCTAAATGTCCTGTGAAAAAAGGTTTAATTTTCCCGGAACATGTGGAATTATTGTTTTTATGGTTTAGTCAAGTTGGACCTTATTGTCATATCTGTAAAAATTGAAATATTGTTTAATTCAAACAATAAAAAACAAAAGTAAGAGTGAGCGAGGGACATCATTGATTCTCTCATTTGCATACATGTGACTAAATTGTGCATATAACTATTTAGTGAAAAATAAGCCAATCTTCAAAACGTCATAACTTATTTCACTTCCAATTTTGATGATATTTTCAGCATTATGCTTGTCTGATTTTTCTTTGATTCAAATAAAAACTTTTCTGAAATGGACTTGACCTTTAATTAGATTCTTTTCTTTTCCTTAAAGGAAATGTTCTCCTACATACACGCATCAATTTACTGACACACATACTTTTTTCAACTAGTCTAAAACTCCATTCATTGTAATGAGAAAACCTAATTTTTGCTACAATGTACATTTTTCTCAACATAATGTGGTAACGATCTAAAAAGTGCAATCTCAAGCACATTGAGTTTAAATCACAATGCCTAGAGCTTTAGAAGAAAAAGCCAATTCAGAGGCTGATGAATTTACGACCTTCAAATCCAATTCCTTTCAACCAAAATATTGTATCGTATTGTATTCATTTTCTGTCTGTCAAAAATAATAACAATGGTATATATTTACAATAACAAAGAAATGATCAGTATTAAGACGGAGGGATTGCCCTACTCAATGTTGATCATAAAGTCGCGGAAGCAGAGGGGACCTGTCCCCCCCTAAATTTGAGGTGGGGGGTGTTCCCCCCCAAGAACCTTTTCTTTTGTTGCTTGTTAATTTTGTTTCCTGCACCCCTAAATTCAGGTGGACCCCCCTAAAATTGTTGTGGTCCCCCCCTAAAATATTAGTTGACAACCTTTTTTTTTCTGTCAAATTTTTTACCCGTGTCCATCCCAAAATTTCAGGTGATCCCCCCTAAAATTGTTGTGGTCCCCTCCTAAAATTTAGGCTGAAAACCTCTTTTTTTGCTTGTCAAATTTTTTACCTGTGTCTATCCCAAAAAATTTTCAGGTAGACCCCCCCTAATTTTTTTGGCTTCCGCCGCCAAACATATCAACGCTGTTTTACAGAGGGGTCCCTTTAAAGTTGTATATTAATAGCAGTGTATGTGTTGATTGCTACAGTTACAATGTACCAGTTGGATATTCTGAAAAAGAGAGTATGTTTAGTTTATTCTCTGGCAATATCTGTCCTGCAGCTTTGTGCATGTTTTTTTTTATACTATTTAACTTTCTGTCCAACACGGACATAACCCCTGGTTTATTAATAACACTTAAAAGTTTTTTTGAAACAAACGAAATGACTCAGAACTAATTTGATTTGACTCACCATGTCACCAACTTGTGAGGGAAAGAAGTACGTCATGAGCGAGTTTGGAGGCAGACAGTGGCCAACCCCGGCCAACGCTGGATCATCGATCGAGTGGGAAGATCGTGAACAGAATCTGGTAAAACCTGGCTGCTTCATGATGTCCATCTCAATGTCATGGATCGTCTGAAGTCGCTCAGGTGTGAAGATGTTCTCGTCCTCCCCCTTTGCCATGTACACCAGCTGGAGACGCCAGGAGTGGGGACGGGGTGCGAGTGCTGCGGAACGCTTATTGATGTTGTGCCCCTTTGTTTCATCATTCAATGTTCTAGAGTAATTTACACTTAAGCTCTTTTTAGTTGTACCATCAGCATGAAGGCTTTTATGCTCTTCTTTGAGTTGATTATTGTCTTTGTTGAGTTCTTGATTGCGATGAGCAAATTGCTTGTTGATATCCAATATATGACTGGAAGGAATTGGACTAAATACATCTTCTGGAAGGTCTACCCCTGACTCTTTGTGGCGGCTAAGTTTTGTCTTGATATGTTCCTTGTGAGAACTCCTCATATGTTTCGAATACCTTCCATATTTTTTTATAGTACGATCATTTACGTTCAACTCACCTAGCCTTGCTGGAGACTCAAACAGGCTTCGCTTTTGTCTTTTTGGAACACTATTATCCTTCTGCGCCAAGTTGAGCATCTCGCGTTTGAAAGTGGACGGATGGTTAGGAATCTCAAATGCATCAAGCGACTTGTCCCACTGAGGCGCAGGTTTAACAACCAAAACAGCCAGTGTCCCCAAGAGAAGGGATACAGCACTTACAATGACTAGAGTTACTACGCTGAATGGCACATTGGAGATGATCTTGCCTATCCTCAGCCAGAAGGGGTGAACCTTCACATGATCCTTGCTTTCAGCTAGAGTACATGAATCTGACCTTGAACGCAAGGCATCTAAAACCTCATTGGCAGTGTTGCTGTTCTGCAAGCCATCCCCACTGCCAGAGAGGTCTGAAGAACTCGAGGATGAAGAGGAGGTGGATGCCAAGTCACGAAGCTCATTTGGTCTTTGGACATTAGCAGCATAGAATGTGACTTCATCATCTCCTTCCCATTGGTCAATGTGTGGCTTCAGTCTGAGTTGACCAACCATTTTGACTGTTATTGTTGTCAAAGACACGCTTACATGCAGGTATTCTTAAGGACTAGAGCAGATCAACACAACTCTCTCTAGGATGACACAATCTCTTTTCAATTGGTCACAGCCACAGCTTTATCAACACATTCCGTATCCAAATGTTTTCCTGGGACATCAAATACAATGTATTCACAGGACAGTGATCACAGGCCTACCGATGCTCCAGATAGGTACGAAGGTTCAACAAACTTCCCGTCAAGCGTGAATCTTCACTAAAGAAAGCACAATTCGCTTGCTCTTTCCAACTCAACTGCTACTTCATATCAAAACCTGGTTTGCATAGAGATGGGAACTGGCCTTGAAGTGGTAGCAGCATCAGGAACATCTGTTACGTTCGGGCGTTGACTGAAGACGCAATATCTGTCCACACATGCTTGTCTTGGACTTAATCATTAACCTGGCATTGTAACCACCTACAAGGAGCAGCATCAGCAGACCTTCTCTCGTGCAAACTGCTTCATTTCAACATCCATGTCTTCTTCACTCTGAAAACAAAATAAAAGGAGAATTAAAAAGTCAGACTGAGATCATTCTGCATGCTGCTTTGGGGCAAAAGTGTTTGTCAAATGAATATCACTAAGCTATAAACAAACAAGAACAAAAACTTGGTAGAGGTGTTGCAAACAAAACTCTTTGAAATACATTGCTAATTCAGCCATAATTTTGCAGTCACTAGATTATTAACCTTGATATTGAATTAAATAAAATTATTGTGATGGCTGATTTCACAATTTTCATGACTGAATGACAGCCTGAGGTTAGATTTGATGTAATTGTCTTTCTTCGCATGACCCACATATGCATGCAAGCGTTAACCAAATATCTATGAATTCTGCATGTATGAAATCTTGCATAAGTTACGACAATTGAAAAGAAACTTCAGTAATTCTTCATTCTGTTTGATATGTTTACAAACTGTAAATTCATGAATTGACATACTTGTAGAAAGTTCATCAACTCATCTAAAACTCTCCAATTCAAGACTATTAAAAGGAACCTGGTAGGTACTATTTCTGAAAATATTTTTTCTCATTGTGTTTGGGTAAACATTAAATTTCAACTTGACATACATTTTTGAAGTTCATCAATTCATACATGTAGAACTTCTCTGACTACAATGGTATCTTTCACATATAAAGTCAGGACTATTGATAGAAACCAAGTAAATGGGTATTTTCTTTCTCTCTCACTCTGTTTGGATGTTCCATTACAAACATGACAAAGCTTTTTATAAGGGCATCAATATATGAAGTTCTTTACAATGATACCTTGCATAAAGTAAGGACTATTGAATGAATCCTGGTAAAGTGTCCATATTTTTCCAAATTCTATTTGGGTGTACATTCAATTCATAATACAAGTACTTTTTTAGAAAGTTCATCAGCTCATATACACTCTACAAATACAATGATACCTTGCATTAAGTCAGGATTATTCAAAGAAATCCAACAATTTATTTTTTTTCAACATTTTCTCATGCTGAATGCCTACATTCAATTAAAAAATAAACAATTTTTTTAGAAAGTTCACCAATGCCAAACATTCTACAAACATTGTTTCATAGAAATATATAAATGTTGAATCTATGATTTATATTATATTTTCTATTATGATATGTCACCGCTGAACAAAAAAATGTAATATGAAATGTTTGTGTTGAGAACTAGCACAAATATGAAATGTCTTTGTCAGGTTTTATTTCTAAAAAAATATGAAGATTTTTGGGGGAAAATGACACTTGAATGTTTTTTCAGCTCCTGATGACAATGAAGGGACATGACATACTCATTTGTTTGACATCAAATTAGCCATGATAGCACAAATATTTTACAAGATATAGCCAATTTTATGATGTTTGGCAAGTGTCAAATTTTCTTTGAATTTCTTGGGTGTATGTTAACTTCTGGCCTCAGCTGTACATTTCTTCATTTTGCTGATCAACTGCAAATAATTCAGGGCAAGGGTGACGGCCATCCAAAATAATTCAGGGTTCAAAGCCCTTGTTACAGGACATCAATCAACAAAAAAGGTCATGACAAATGTACCTTGAATAAGTAAATGACAGCTCACTTAAGAGGAATGGATAAAACTAGAACTTAACCTACAGTGTAGATCTTAACAATAGAGTCATCCCCTCAGTTTGGAGAAAATCATACACAATTAGAATAGAAGCCTATAAATAGTAACAAAAATTCAATGAGAATTCATAACGTTGAAATTGTGCTATGGAGCAAAGAATCGAAAAGAGAGAAAAGCCTGAATAACGAGAAGGCCTACATGTATATGATTGAAATATTTTCAAGGCATACATGTAGGGCCTAACTCTTGTGTTTTATTTTAAGAATTCATTTATGATCACATTGCACAAATGAGAGCTAAGCTTGATAATCCGAAATGGGTAGAAATAAAATCTTTAAAAAAGGTCATCTGCAGATTTTGACAAATATAATACACAATAAGAATGGAAGGCCTTCAAATAAAAATTTGAAAGAGAATAGATGTGCTATGAAGCAAAAAAACAAGTTGAAAGAGAAGCCATACTGACCGACAGAAGGTAATGAAACCATGCAGTAATAAAAAAAAGAGCCCCATGATTCACATTAAAAGTTTATAATAATTATACTTGCTTATATAGCGCTTAATACTTACTTTGTCAGAAATCTCTAGTATGCTTTTCACACTGCACTTTTTGTCCTAAATTGGTAGGGCTAAGGGGGGGTCTTAGCCCAACCAATTTCCCGGGGTTAAGCTTAGCCCACTTCGTTTTCACACTACGTTTTAGCAAAGTGGGCTAGCACGGTAAATAGTACAGTTAGGCCTGGGACTTTCGGGTTTTTTTCTCTTCGGGTACCCGTGGCAATTTTCGGGCGGGTACCCGGGTACCCGAAAATCATGCTGCTCGAAATGTGACTGGTGGAAAAACCCCATTGGTGACGTCATCAAGCCAATGCGATGCAAGCCAATATTTATGAATGAAAATATAGTAAGCATGCGCATTGCAAGCCTCCCGTGCGCCACGCATTATTCCATCGAAACAAGTCTGCAATACTCTGTCACCTCGTACCAAAATCGACCTAGAATTCCACTTTTCTATATTTTATATGAATTATGAAAGGTATTCTCAGAGGATCTATTTTCTCACCGATAGCGCACAGGTAAGCAAATTTGTATTACTTCTTGCTTTTCCGTCAAAATCGTACGAAGTAGCGTTGATATTACATCGTGTTCGTGAGTTTGTAGAATCTATCGCTACGTGAACAAAGTCAATTGATTTCCGGGTTTCGGAGCGTCAAATGCGCCAGCCAATCACGATCGTGTTACCATTTTCGGTTTATGATGGACTGAAAATGGTATCAAGAACGTGATTGGCTGGCGCCTCGTATGCTCCGAAACCCGGAAATCAATTGACTTTGTTCACGTAGCGATAGATTCTACAAACTCACAAACATGATGCAACATCGACGCTACTTCGTAAGATTTTGACGGAAAAGCAAGAAGTAATAAAAATTTGCTTACCTGTGCGCTATCGGTGAGAAAATAGATCCTCTGAGAATACCTTTCATAATTCATATGAAATAAAGGAAAGTGGAATTCTAGGTCGATTTTGGTACGAGGTGAAAGAGTATTGCAGACTTGTTTTGACGGAATACTGCGTGGGGCTGAGGCTTGCAATGCGCATGCTTACTATATTTTCATTCATAAATTGGCTTGCGTTGCAGTGGCTGGATGACGTCACTGCGCTGCAAAAGAAACATGGCGACGATTGAACGATCTCAGTCACATCATCACTTGAAAAAGTAGTAGATATTTCGAGGGTAATTGGTGAGATTCAAAATGAGACTTGTGTACTTTTGTGATGAGTTTACAATCATGTCTTACACTACACAATACAAATCAAATGTACGTTATACTGGTGAGCAATTTTCGGGTATCGTGTATTGATTTTCCTACCCGGGTACCCGAGGCTTCCGGGCGGGACCCGGGTACCCGGGTTTTAGTCCCAGCCCTAAGTACAGTACTATCTGGCCCTGCAAAAAAGCAGGGTTAGCCGGCTTATTGTGGTGCTAGCACCACAATGTGGTGCTTAGAGATGCAGTGTGAAAACGAAACAGTGCTAAGGAAAGTGGGGCTAAGCATTAACCAATCACAGAAGTCGAATTGCACATTAACCACGCTCTGTATGGTAAAGTCATCAGTATTCATGAGCTGAGGGATAGTCTGGGGTTAAGGCATTAACCATGGTTGAGCAGATAGTATGGGGTTAAGAAAGACAGTGCGAATCGAAAAAAAGATAGTATGGGGTTAAGAAAGAGTGTGAATCGAAAAAAAAGATAGTATGGGGGTTAAGGAATGTTTTATTGTTTCGGGTCCTTCGGTCGTCTGCTTTATCTTATTTGGTTTAGTACGATCCCACGTGTTGGGGCAAAAAGGACATCCTTTATAAAACATTTTGATTTTGTTTTATCATCCCCGCAAATTTGACCCTAAACACGTAATTTTCCGAGCGAAATAGATACCCTTTTTTCATTATTTTTGTGTTTTTGACACCCTTATCACGTTACGTACGTAACGTGCCCTATCGTGAAAAGGACATCCTTTTTACGTGTTTTTTGGTCACGCATGGTATCCACTCGTCAATGTAAGTGCCCCCCCCCCCGGGGCATACATGTATACTGCCATTACGAAACTCAGAATAATGTAATAATAGGCAGTAAAAAATCAATATACCTGATATGTTGACCAATTGGGAAATAAAAGTTTTTCTAAATCCTATTCTGTGTTTAAGTTGTAAGGTTTTTTTTTTGCAGTGCTTCTTGAAATCATTTTTACTCTACTGAAAATGGAACAGATAGTCTATAGAGTTCTGGCTTATGGGAGGGAAAACTATACACAATACATCTAGAGCAGCAATGATTGACTGAGAAGTTCTACATGTACCAGGCGAAACTTTGACAAGGACGTCAGAAGATAATTCATGTGTATCCACTCAGAGAAAAATAAATTTGACCTTAAAAAATATCCTCTCAATCGTGATCCTTGGTTGATTGCCCCTCAATATTAAACATTTTATTTTGTAAACAAATGTCAGTCAGGTGGCAACAACAGGATTATTTAAAGAAAACACCCAATATATAGAAATAATTTATGATCAATGAAACTTAAAGCATTTGAAGAAAAATTGACGGCATCAAACAATACAATGAATATCCTTTTTACTGGAGGGGGGGGTGGTTAAATCAGAAACTCCAGAAAATAGGCAGTCTGAAATTATTGTACATATACCGGTAGTTATATGTACATGTACCGCAACAACGATCAAAATGAGCGAGTGAGAAATGTAAGAGAAAAAAACAAATCTAAAATGCTCTATGTATGCATGCACAGCAATTTTTATGATTTACAGCATGAAGTACAGTACAGTATCAATATGAGAGGGAATTCTAAGATCTATTTTCAAAAGTTAAAAGAGAATAAAACATTTGGAACAAGATAGCTTGTGTGAAAACAGAAAAATCAAAGAAACAGATCAACGAAAGTTTGAGAAAATAAAAAAATAATGACAAAGTTATGAGCATTTGAATGCCATCACTAATGCTAAGGAGATCCTCAAATTGGCAATGCGACAAGATGTGTGATGTCACTTGTGAACAACTCTACTATATATTTCAACTGAATTGCCTCTTATCACATCTATCAGTAGATCATGTTTTCTTTTCTACAGTGCGTATCAAAAAAAAGTTTACACTTCGAAAAAATCCTGTAAAATCATACATTTGTCATATTCTGCAAATTTTTCCACATTATATCATTGGTACAGATACATTTAAGCAAATAACGATATAAATGTCAAAAAATATTTCTACTTGAGTGAGCACCACTCACTTTTGAAAAATTAGTGAAAAATGATTTGCGCAGAACTTTGAAATAGTTATGCAAATAAAACTAGACAATAATCATGAAGAACACATGGAATTTAGCTAGTAAAATTGATTTTAAGATAATTTCAAACCTTTTTAACTAGTTTCCTTGCCCAAAACACTTCGAAGAGTGCATCGTGCCCCACCCCACTCCCCCACACAACATGGCCATCGTGACGATATTTGCTTTACACTGAGCTGTGATTTACATGAAATGGCTTAAGCTTGATTTTCATTTTGTTAATCATTGTCAAGCTTGGAAAAGTGTGCAGAAACAAGCATTAAATGAAATATAAAATGTAAACCCACTTTAAATGATAAAAACACAGTGAAAAAATGCTGGAGATGTCTGATATAAACTTTTTTTCAGATTCAGTTATGTCCTCAGATCCAGATGGCACATAAAGGGTGAAGATTGTGCTTACTAAGTGTTTAAATTTCAATTTGGGTGGCAAAACTGTTACAAGATGCTTGAATGTATCCGTTTTATTTCAATTGACCAAAAGTGCAAGGGAAATGTATGACAAATGCTGTGCAGGATGAGTTTGTTTTCAACCTTTCCCCTTGACACAGTGTGAAAACGAGCATTTCTTCGCAAACAGATTTCTGCGAGCTTTACAAAAACGGAAAGTGCTCACTCAAGTGTAACATTCTGTCAAAACTTTAACTTTTACTGGATAGATGAGACCCAAATCAAAGATTGTATGTGAAAAAATTACCCACATGTTGTATTTTTTTTAATTCCCAGGGCTTTTTCAAAGTGTAAACTTTTTTTTGATACGCACTGTATAGGAGGGCATGTACATGTAATACAGATTTTTAAATATTAAAGAATACATCATTGATAAGGAGTTTGTTTCACCATTAGTAAAAGTAAAAAGAGACATTTTGAGGGTATCTTATAGTCCATCAAAGGGAAAGTCATTTCATTGGATTCTGTTTAGAACAAATTTGAGATCGTTACCACAACTACATGTACATGTAGTTGGAATATAAAGATCTTTGAAATAGATTCCCCTGATAACAAGTAAAAGTACAGAAAAATCAAATTACATTTAAAGCACCAGCTCAAAAAAGGAAAAATGTAACACAAATTATACACGTACCCACAAAGATATCAAACAAAACAAAAACAGTGATCACTGATGTCATCAAAGCCGGGCGGTGAGTGACCAAATCACCAAGGACAACCCTCACCTTTGTAGTGCACGGTCTTGTTTCATAATAACAAGTGCACAATTTCTATGACAATTTCACTATCAGCCAATCAGATCGAAGGATTTCAGTGGCTTTTAACTCTTAATTTGTTTTATCATAACAAGTTTTATGAAATGGACCCAGGAACTCAAATGAGAGAATTCACATACTAGGTTTAATGAGCAAAGGAAAGAAACTTGGTCAATGTGGATTGAACCATGAAATGGCGTTATACCCAGACTGTGGAAGGAAGTAGATCTGACCATCGGAGGAAGTTGTAGAGGTAAAGGGAAGGACAACTTCATCACAACACGGCCTTGACCGAACATAGGCCAAATGAGGACAATTGACCAACAACAATATTAGGTGCTACACCAGCATGCAGGGCAATTTCATGATTTTTTCCATCTAAAAGTAGTATAAGGAAGACAAGATGACCACCCCCCTCCCCTCATAGGCTCCTGTACAAAATTGGACATCCATCTTCCCATCTCTAGTCTGCTGGCACAGACTCCTGGTTTCCGCAATTCGCATACTGCAGAGTCTGAAGTAGCGAGACTAGATTCACTATGCGCTGTGACTGACTCAACCTTAGCTTTATATAGTCTTTGCAGTATAGTCTTTTTTCCACCAAATATGTAACATATTATTTTACTGCACCATACTGTACATGACAGATTGTAATCAAGATACTTTGTTTTCACAATTCAAGAGATTCTTCGTGGTCAAATCTATGGTCCTTACTACTTCAAATCACCGTAGATAATTCATATTACTATAATACAATACTTGATTTAAAGATAAATTCCAGTTGTAACGATCTCAAAATGACATTTTACAGAATCTAATATAATGACCACTTAAGTGTCTGTACGTATGAATAAAAATTATGTGCCAAAGGATTCTGGAAGAAATCGTGTAATTGCTGAGAAGTAAGCAAAATAAGCGCGGATTCTGTCACTTCCATCGGGTCTTTGTTCCAGCAATAATAATACACTGTCCCACGTGTGCCTATCTGTGTTGGTGATCTTCAGTGTGAATATTTTTCAGCGTAGATTTCAAGATTTCACAAAGTTCAGTTTATGTTACTGTACCAGATCTAGATCCTATACTGACAATTAAGCCTGGTTTTACAGACTTTCTCATGAAATCAGTCTTTACTGCAACTACTGGCATTTCTCTTTAATTTGAAACCCTAATAAGAAACATACATGTATCAACACTAGTAAAATATTTGGTGTGGATGTGAATAAGTCCAATAGTTTGTAATTGGAAGTTACTTTACTATAGACAACATAAACTATCCCTCTTTAAATTTAACTCATTCAGCTTTTAGACTGTTTTCTTTAATACCACAAAGCTACCTTTAGTACTGGTTTAACCAAAATCTTAAGTTACATATATTGCACTTCCCAAAAAGATCAAAGGCTCAGCTTTCTCAAACAACATTGAATGCATGTATTTCCTGTATAAGTAAACCAGCCAAGGATCAAGTTCAACTATTAAAACTAGATCAGCAACAACACTTCAGTGCCTCTTTGTTCTTCACTTCTTGAGTCTACATTGTAATTATTTACAGGGAAGTTCAAATTTGCCTGCAAAAAGGTCCTTTGTCATCAAATTTGCTGTAAGATCCCTCTAGTAAACAACTGATGAGGAACAAATAATGAGCAAACAACAACATACAATTGCAAGGGGAAAAAGACTGTATACTGGATAGAATGTGTAATGAAATGCAGGGGATGGGGAAAGGGTGCCAAACAGTATTTGGTGGACATTCAGAGGCTGTTCTCACTACGTTCCTAAAACTAGATTAGTGGAAACTAGTTTAATGCATACTAGTGAGAACAGTCGAAGCGGTCTTGGAAGCGATCTTCCAAACCAGTTTGGAAAACCACCTCGCGATGTAGTTTTCAAGATCACTTTGCCTCGTTAAACTGGTTTTAGCGTAAGTGAGGACACAACTGTTCTTTGGGAAGTGATCTTTGTACATTTTGAGCGCGCTACTCAACACACTGTATGTGGAATGCCTACGCTGTGGTTCGAATTTCGCGCGAAACTAGTCACCCAACTGAGAGCGTATCCATAGCAAGAAGAGCGTTTTCCGTGAAGTGATTTTGAGAACCACATTCTGTAGCTGCAGAATCAAACCCCAGAATCGACAAAGTTCAAACGCACATCAGCAAAAACACCCGACGACAAAGAATAAATCCAAGCAACGCCTTGTACAGTTGAATGAATGTTTATTCTCAATATATACATGCACCTTGTGTACATGTATGACGTATCATAAGGGGGTGTATGGGTGTGGTCAATCGTGTGAGCGTGAGAACATGTGTGTGTGTATGTGTGTCACAGTGAAAGTGCGTGACCATGTGCGTGTGTGGCCGTGTGTGGTTTACTGCAAGAGACAGACAAGAAAATATATACATATTTACAATAACATCATGACATGAAGCTTAGGATGCAAAGAAAACATACATATAGTACATCAATAAAATACATAGTGCAAAATGATAAACAGATAAATCTACATTATAAGGTCTCAAACTAAAACTAACTGTGCTTCTATCGTCATGGATTCTCAATAGAATGTATCTTAGCTCTTTAAAGTTTTGACAATATTAGCCTTCTCAAAAATCTGTTATTTTTTGTGTACTTTATGAGGTCACAAATAAACAGAAGGAATAAAAACGTATTATGTTATATATGTTTCGTTCATATTAGAACAGTTATCACAAATTATTGATCGAATTTGACTCAAACTCTAATCAAATGTAATTAATTGTAATTTGCTTGCAATTATCAGCAGTTGATATATTATTTAGTGAACAATCACTATGATTAATTATCTTGAACTAATGAAATAATAATAATATTAACCCAGGTATAAACTTAATAATATGAATGTATATAAGGAAATAATTCTAAACTGTATTTGCATCCTGTGTGCACAACATCAAATATACATATTTGTTGTAAAAAGAAATAATAAATGAGTAAATAAATTACTTGGTTATATTTAACCTTTCAATAAACATGGAATACACCTGTATAACTCAAATTAGGTTCATAGTTTGTCAGTATCTCTCACTTCACTGTGCTCACTACAGACAGTATGCATAGCTTAGTACTGTAAAGAGAATCATGAAAGCTATTAATCGTGCCATATTTCAGGCATGAATTTTAGACAGAAATTACACAAACTTTGAATACTTAAACAACACAATTTTTATGGTCATAACAGCATTAATGTATTCTACAAAGTTATACAAGTTTTGTAACTTACAACTTTTGGCTATCTGGGATTTTGACAACTTTCCTCAGGACATAGACTTGAAAATCTTCCTAAAATTGTTGAGATCTTAAAAGCAGGCACACCAGTACAGCATGTGTGTCTTTGATCTTAACTTCTATTCAATTGAGGCTTTCTTTTACACACCCCACTCCACACCCAAGCTTATCCCCCAAGTTGGATGGTCAAATACAAGAAAAAAAGGACTCTCTATCAACCATAGTGATTTTCATGGACTTAGGGTGCGTTTATTCGACACCTTTTTACCCTAGAATCATGATTAGAATCATGATTCAAATCACGATTCTGCAGAATCACGATTGCGTTTAGTCGAAAGTGGAAATAAACGTCTTTCAAATCACAAACATGAAACACGGAAAAAGGGGCGTTTGGAAAGACGTTTCTGTAGAATCACGAACGAAAAAGGTCGTATAAACGATATCGTGATTTGAATCATGATTCTATGACGTCATTGTGTCGTGCTTCTTCCGGGTTCGACTCAAAGGCGCCTAGCGCGCGCTGTGTTTCGTGCAGGTTAATTTTCGTGTAGGAGTATTGCCAGTGTACTAGTACCGGTATATGCCAATTGTCACGTGCATTTAGGAATTATCATTCTGTGTATTGTACCCCCGGGGGCTGTACTGTAGCGTCATTTGTATATTTCATTGTTTTCATCAATCATATCTTCAAGTTCCAAAGGCACAAATTGGACTGACGACGAACTCAGGGCTCTGCTTGTGCTTTGGCCTGAAGCAAAAGCATCCCTTACCGGGATTCACAGAAAAAAGACGATCTATACGAATCCCTTTCAGCGGCGCTTCCGAGGGAGGGATTTCTACGGAGATGTGGCACCGCCTGTCGAGACAAAATTAACACAATTCGTGCCCAGTACTACGGCTACCGAACACCATTTTCGATGAACCGACAAGATTTAATACAAGTAAACAAAAACAATACTAGGTACAATACACGGAATTCTGGAAGTAAAAGATCTATTTTTCGGAAGCCAAGTAAACGTTGCACAAACGATTGCGCGTTAGCTCGGGCGGCAGCAAAAATCTAGCAGCCGACTTGAAGTTAGAAACACGCGCGAAAATGTTGACCTATACTTCCTGGGTCAAACTGCGCACTGTGATGCGCACTGGATCGGCCCGAATTCAGGGAGAAACAGCGTTAGAAAGATGGTCGTATAAACGCTGATTCTGTCGGATCGTGATTCATGTTGCTGTTTTGAATCATGATTCAAATAGTGATTCAAATCATGATTCTGGGTTGAGGTCGCATAAACGCAGCCTTAGTACGCTTGGGTTGGTCAAGCACGTATACCACTGCACATACTAACCATAAACGTTATATTACATTACAGTAAAGTATAAGTGGACAGGAAGTATAGAGAGAGAGAGAGAGTGATAGGGCGAGGGGTACATTACTAAAGCAAGATATATAATGAAACATATTCAATTACGCATAAAAACATTGACTACGACAGAAGTTATTAACTGGTTACATAAAGTATTAACCAACAATCTACATTTTATCATAAATTCAATAACTTGATCACACTTTCATGTGATCAAGTGGGAATGCTATAGCAAAGCGTTCTTCAAAACTGGTTTCCTGAATCGGTTTCCAGTAAACTAGTTTTAGAAAGCGTAATGAGCACTGCCTCTCAGGTGCAGTTTAAGGTCATTTGGGTTTGTGAAAACATACATGTACGGGTGAGAGTTGGTGAGGTATGGGGTGATTTTGATATTTTAACAATTTTTCTTCTTCAAAAATTGCTAATAAAAATAAATACATGTATGTATCTTGTAGATTTTTAGGAAAGGGGAGGGAAATTTTTTCCCCCTCTACCACCCCTGTGCTCCCTCCATCACCCTATTCGTGTTATACATATAATAATAATAAGACATTAATAATGCGCAAACATATCCACCCTATTAGGGGTGCTCAAGGCGCTTACAATAAACTTAACTCACTACTGGTACAACTTACAATTTGGCCATTAGATAAGTTTTTAAACTGGCCTTGAAATGTTCTACTGATCTACAGTCTTTTAGTTTAGTTGGAAGATTGTTCCATAGACGGGGAGCTGCTGATGCAAATGCACGATCTCCCCATGACCGTCTGGTTTTTGGAATAGAGAAATCGAGAGAAGTCTTAGAAGAGCGAAGACCAGAGCGACCAGGTTTTCGATAATCAATCCCATGCAGATGAATGCAAAAGTTTAGCTAGTGCACCTTTCGGGGAACTGAGTGTTTCAAAAGAATCAGTGAGGTGTCCAGTCTTCCCATTGCAGTGTTTTTTATTTGGGGTAGAAAATAGAAAATAGGCTATTTCTTTCGTTCGAGGGCTACTTTTTAACTGAATGAGCGTTTCATTATCATGCTATTATATACATGTAGAATACTGATTTTCTAAATGTTCAAAAAAAAAAAATTGTGGCATACAGTAATGTATGGTTGCCAGTGTCACATACATGTAGCATTCAATTTTGCCAATTTTATGGGTGATTTTGGCTATCATATTGAAATCCTATATTATTCATTACCCGGTATTTAAAGTCAGAAATTCAAAATAGTACAAAGGGTACAGGAAAATTCAAAGTATAAATTATATTCATTTGAAATGGATAATATAGTGAGAACTTCCTTGCTTCTTGTAAACCTGAACATACCAATGTATGTTTGTTTTTTTATTATATACGTGGCATGATGCATTGAAAATTATATATGTGATGTTCAACATGGTTGTAACAAAAATGTGTAGAAGGGAATAAAAGTTGCAACACAATGGATTGCAAAATACACCCTCAAGGCTAGTCGGCAAAACCTTATTTTCTCCAATTTGGATACTAACCAACAAAAGAACATGTCACTTTTACAAATTTACAAAGCTGTGCATTTATAAAGACCAGGAAAATCTCTCATACATGTAAAATGTATATTTACCAAACTGAATAAAAACTTTAAAGTACAAATCCATGTCAAGAAAGCAATTGACCTTCAGGTAAATGTTCTTCAACTACAACTAAAATGAAAGGATATGAATTGAGGTTTTGCAAACAAAAGTTTAGTTTGGCCATAAAAACTTTGCAAACACATAGAATGAAAGGAAATCCTTCAACATCGACAAACATCTTGTTATTTCTAAAGTGCAAGTTTAAATTACAAAAGCAATACGACAGTCTGCAAAGTACTTAAGAATAATAATTCTCAGCTCACTAGCAAGAAAGGATTAAATGCATCATATAATTTTGATTCATTGCAAACAAAAAGAGCATTAATGTCTCCTAAGGACACCTACTAGAGTGTGTATCAACAATAATATTATGTAGAGAGTTGATATAGTGCAAGTCAGAGTTATAGAGGAAATTAACCTGCAAAATCATGAGAGATGAGAATAATAATTTACTAATGGTTGAATAAAATTAAAACTAAACTGAATTTGAAATCGAACAGTTAGGCCTTCAGCGATGAAAAGGAGAAGAGTGGTATGTCTACTCTACAGTCATTACCTTCTGCTATGCAGGCGAGACAAAAAAAACCCCTCTTAATCAGTAACTTTTCACTTTCTGCTATAGTCCCCCTTAAAATGAATCATTATAGTACAACATGATCTCTTCGTACAACTTACCAGTAGTCAAAACAATAAACTGATTACAAAATGGCCGATATACCGATGACTACTACGTACAAACACTGTAGGCAGATCATGCAACAGTGTGTTGATGTACATGTACACAGTGTAGTAATGAATTCCCCCTTCCCCCGGCCGGGCTACTCTCATTAGTCATCATAGAATGGTTATAGCCACTTGAAGATCATGTATAATTTAGTCTTCGCACAAGTCTTTTCCCCACCCTCGAAAGATGAGTCGCCAATTGCAGTTCCCATGTATTCTCTAAGTCTACAAAGACTGTGAAAAAGACTTCCTAAAATCATGGAATTGGCACGAGCAGTGCTGCGCATGAAGCACACATTCAAGTACAAAGAGATTTTGTTTTAATTTGATTATTAATGCAGGGATTGTATTATTGTGTACATTCTCATAGGGATGAAAATAGGTAAAATGTTTGAGGATATCTATACAAACAAGGGAGCAGAGCAACCAAACACAAAACTTAAATAGATTCATTACATTTTTTTTACACTACCTGAAAAGCAAATGCCCCCACCACCTACCATATGAAGGCATCTTTTTTGGGGGAGGAGGGTGCATTTACATACAATGTGTCTCATGCCTCACCAAAACCTTACACCTTTAAAATGCTGAAAATTTCATCAAAATCCGATAAAAAATAAGAAAGTTTGAATGAATTTCAAAGTTTATCAATATTTTGTGAAAACTGGTCTGCACATCATCATGAATATATTCATCAGGTGGGCTGATGATGTCAGATGTCATATCCCTTATGGAGCATTGTGGCCCAACTAGTCTACTGACTTTGAAACAGAGGGTCGTGGGTTCGAATTCCAGCCATGGCGTAATTTCCTTCAGCAAAAATTTTATCCTCATTGTGCTGCACTCAACCCAGGTGAGGTGAATGGGTACCCGCTAGGAAGAAATTCCTTGAATGCTTGAGCGCCTCAGTAGCCCAGCTAAAGCCGGGATAATAATAATAGCAGAGCCCGCTGGGAGAACAGTTTTCAGAACTGAAGCGGCTTCCCTGGGTAAATAAACCTATATTATTATTATTATATCCCTACTTTCCCTTTTCTTATGTTATACATGAAATCATAATTGTTTCATTTTTCCGTATGTATGTGTATGTGTCTCTATTATGATGAAATAAGTTGTGGCAATAAATAACTAAGCACTTAATCAAGTTGTCAACCCAATTGTTTTAGTTCTTGGTAGAAAATTTTTCACGGGTCGTGTGATCCAGTGGTTAGAGCATTGGACACATAATCGCAAGGTTGTGAGTTCGAATCCCAACTCTGCCATTGTCTCCACTTTAATAAAAAGGCCCGAGAGTGATATCTGTCGTCTATAACGTCAGCTACTATGACTGATTAACCTAGATGTAAAATGTTTCATAGGTAATTGGTTATATACCAGCTTGGCGTTTACCAGCAAAATGCTGTCCTGCCAAGTTCCTATGGGAGTTACCACAAACAGAAACAAAACAGAACATAAACCTAATTTCATTTCAGTGGCGGATCATGACCCAAAGGAGACAAAGCATGGGGGGGCACTGTATTGTTTGTGAACAATGCTGTGCCCCCCCCCCCAATGCTTTGTCTCGTCCGGGTCACGGTCCGCCACTGTTTCATATGATAAACTACAAAAGAACAAGTGGGGATATGACATCATCAGCCCACCTAATGTCAATAGATATGCATGAAGACATGCCTAGAACTGTTTCACCTGAATAATGTAAATCTTTAGTTTACAATTCAATAACTTCAATATTTCCCCTCAGTATTTCGTGCTTCATGGAAAATATAATAATCCATTCAGGTACATTAAAAAAAACTCCTACACATCATGGTATTGATGCGAGCAGACATTACACCTATTATTGAGACATATGAAAATGGCACAGAACTGGAAGCCTGACTGCTGGGATCAACAGCATTCTTCTAGAATCTTGGGTAAAGGTAAAGAACGCCCATTACACAGAGCTGCCAACCTGAAAATGAACATTTCAGTATTTTTAAAGTTGAAAATCAGTATTTCAGTAAGGAAATCAGTAATTTAAAAAAATACCACAGGAAAACACATAAAGATGAAACTTTACAAATCAGTATTTTACATTAAACTATCAGCATTTTTCTCACTTTTCCGTACTTAATACTAAAAATCAGTACTACTTGGCACCTCTGATAACATCACGCTTTCGCGCACTGCATGCACATGCACATACCGTAGTACAAAAAGGGCTTTTCTGCATCATAGTGCATTGTGTAAGGCTTTTCTCCACTGATGTGGTGCACGAAAATGTTTTGCTAATGCCGTTCTTGCACTGACAAAACAAAATGTACCTTTAACTCTACCAAGGAAGTGATACATTTAACATGTAGGGTCTATGGTATAAACCTCTACCAGGACTTACATTAATCCAAGACCATTAAAACCCAATTGTTTGGCCCCTGCCCTCCTCTTCATTGGCCTTGGAGATTTGTTGTACCAAGGAAGTGAATATTTAAACCTCTTTCAAGACTTATATTAAAGGGATAGTTCTGGCTGGAAATATTTATACCTCAATAAATAGAGTAAAATTCACAGAGCAAAATGCTGAAAATTTGATCAAAATCAGATAAAAAATAACAAAGTTATTGAAATTTAAAGATACATTGCATTATTCCGGCGAAACAGTTCTAGGCATGTCTTAAAGACAAATGAAAGTACATTTAGTTGCAGTAAACACAGATTTCATGAGAAAGCCAGTAAAACCAGGCTTAATTGATACTTTATCGTCGAGGATCTAGATCTGGTACAGTTACATAAACTGAACTTTGTGAAATCTTGAAATCTACGCTGAAAAATGTTCACACAGAAGATAACCAGCACGGATAAGGACACGTGGGACAGTGTACTTATTACTTTGAATGTTGGCCTGACGCTTGACCCGAATCCTGTGCTTATTTGCTTATTTCTCAGCAATTACACAATTTCTTCCAGAATCCTTTGCGCATATTTTTTTATTTATGCAAACAGACACTTTGGTGGTAATTTCATTGGATTCTGTACATACTCATTTTTTACTGTGCTGCACTCGACCCAGGTGAGGTGAATGGGTACCCGGCAGGAATTCCTTGCATGCACTGAGCGCCGGTGATGGAAGCTCGAGCTAAAGCCGGGGTAATAATAGCAGCGCTTTGTATCCTCAGGCAAAAGGCGCTTTATAAATACAGCTACTATTATTATCATTATTTATCTTTAAGGTGGGCTGAAATTAGATTTATTCAATTTTTTTCTACCAAAATCTGAAAAAATGGATTGACAACTGATTAAGTGTATTAATTATTTACTGCCCCAACTTTGAATATTTCATCATAATGGAGACTAATGTATTATTTAAGTATGATTGAGGCACTTACTGAATAAATGCCCCTGAGCTCCAAGGTGTATAATATCCCTCGGTAGTACGTGGTGTCCAGCGAAAGTCTAGAGGTCCTGTTTGTTGCTGCTGAACACGTACTTGGCTTGACCTTCTTTCTCCAGACACAGAACTCTCACTGGTTAACCTTGACACTTGTCGATCGTCGGGGGTTGATTTTGGGGGTATTGCGCGCGCGCCGTGCGTAATGTTCATTCATGCACGGAGGTGAGTGAAGGGCTATTAATCGTCTATATGGCCGGTTAAACCCAGGCGACATTGTTTAACGACCCTTTATGCAACACACCCCCCGGCCCTATAGATTGGCAAATATTTTGAAATTGTGAATTCTAAATCGCCAATCTCTAGATATAAAATCGAATAAAAACAAACCAAAAACAAATTCACACAATCCCCAATTGTAAACAAAAACAAAATTCAATGCTTTTATATACAATATTTACAAACAATGACTTCCTCAGTTTCCCTGAGATGGATAAAAATTAGGAGGAAATACCTGTAGATTACTCATGATTTCCCCTGTTATGATCAATCGGACTAATTATCAATATCCAATTGTCCGTTTCTTGTTTACTTATGGCATTTCTTTAGCCTGTCATGATTAACAAAGAACGTGGAATTCCTATATGAGTTGCAATAGAGGTAGGGAAGGAGTTTTATAAGCCTGGTTGGTATAGGCCTTTCCAGGGAGGAGACAGTTTCATTGTCTTCCCCCTTTTGAGTGGCCGTGTCGAGTAAGTAAACTCGGTCCCCCTTTTGGAATTCACGACAATAAACTCTGACATCTTATTCTCTTTTTAAGCGCTCCTGGGTTGCCCGGAGCTTAGTCCTTGCAGTTTCATGGGCTTGGATAAGAGTCTGTTTGAGCTGAGAAACAAACTCCTCCCTTGAGCCTGATTCTGCTGCGGACGGAAGATCACATCCGATGGCTAGCTCATCTTTCGGCCAAGCATGAACATGTTTGGGGTTTATGTGATAGGCCTTGCTATTTGAAAGACTTACTTTTCCAATTGACTTTCCAATGGAACACCTTATAGCCTGCATGAGATTTTGGTTAAACCGCCCAGCTTGTCGGTTAGCAGATGGCCGATAAGGTGTGATAAGGTTGCGCCTCATTCTTTGTTTAATTGGCGCTACGTTTCCCGTGTTGATGTAGTGTTCTATTTCGGTAAATTTCCCGAGGTCAAATTTATCTCTGGCAAAGAATTCTAACAGTAATTCCTTGAGAGTTCGATGGACTGTTCCCAAAGACCCTTAAAGTGAGCAGGGATTGGAGTCGGCGAAGATAAACCGACACCCCGCACTTGCTTACTGTCCTAGGTTGGTGGATTTGGTGGATCCAAGTCTGGTTTAATGGCGGTAGCTCCTAAGGCTTCCCCAATTACCATGCCTTATGTCCAACTTAGGTTTCGGCCAGTGGCATTAAATACAAAAAGTTCAATGGCTCCTGCTGTTTCATGAACTGTGATCCGATTTTGGTTCAGCTGGTGGGGGCCATGGAGGTAGCACCCATGGGCAGGTTATACTAGATGAAGGCTGTCCCTTCCTTTCTACCAGGGTAGACTGCAACTGAGTATGTCCTCGGAAGTCTGCACCAGTATTTCTCCTCAACTCTTCAGTTACCTTTGCTGAGGAAGCAAGAGTAGGTGAAGTAGAGGTGGGGCACACTACCGACTTATATTCAACAGTTGCGTCAGTCACTTTATGTAAGGCAGGGAATGGGGGCACTCCATCTTTCTGGACTAGTGTACGAACCTGCGAAGAATTCTGACTAGTGCCCTGGGCTATGTGGATCGGGGTCGGGCTAGTTCCTCCGATCCCAATTCGTTTCCCGGTTCGTCACCAACAAATGAAACAGTCTTCAACTGTTCTACTTCTGGACAGTCCCGTTTAAAATGGCCGGATTTGCCACATTTGAAGCAAGGATTGTCTGGGCCAGGTGACCTCAGTTTTCCTCTGGCCGGGGACGTCCTTCCTGGGGACGATCTGGGTTTAGGGAGGTCTCTTCTCATTTGAAGGGTCGTGATGAGCCCTTGCACCATAGAGTGAAGTGTTCCCACCTTCGCTTCGACCGAGTCTAGCTGTCTTTTGACAGAGTTTTGAAACGAATCAAATTTCTGTTCTAGTTGGGAGACTCGAGTTTCTAGGCTAAGATCGGAACAGTGAGAAGTAAGTGAAGATGGGACAGGTATTTCCATCTTCCGCACTTTCTTCTCAAGGGGGTCTACACAGGTAGATAACTGTCTGATGTCCTTCCGAGGTTTGCCTTGCATGGCCTGTCTGGCATGCTGGAACATTCGGGAAACTCGTAAGGCATCATCAAGATTTAGGGGTTGATGATTTAGTGTGTGCTGCCCCGCTTCGCGATCAGTCGATCCCTGACAGAAGCGCAGCACAAGCTGCTTCTGCACGTAACTATCGGGCAGATTGGGGAATGCCTGAGATGCTAAAGCCTGTAGTCGCTCGGCCCACTCTACACATGATTCTTCGGAAGTTTGCCTTGCATAATTAAAATGCACCTGGGCGACTTCCGGAAGTTCCTGTGGAGCAAATCGTTTCTCCAACTTCAGAACTACATCATAGTAGCTTATGGCCGGTTCACATCTAATCAGTGAGGCGTAGTACTCGCTGGCTTTCCCATCTAATGCCCAACACAGTTGGTTTTGCCTATGTTGTTCATCCCAATTACTATCATTGGCAAATGATGTAAACTTGGCAAAAAATGCGTGCCAGCTCCCTGAACCATTAAAAACAATTGTTCTAGGTAAATATGTCCTGGGAGCGGGCATGGGAGGCATTCCTGAATTTCCTGAGGAAATGGTGGGGGGAACTATCTCGGGCCGGTTTGAACTATGGCCCTGAAGTTTGGGTGAAGGCCTTGGCTCTGGCTGGTTGAACTTTGGAACTGTAACGGAAGAGACATTCTTCTGTCGGGTAGGTCCAGAACCCAGCTTAAATTGATTGGACCTAGGAGCCGGCTTAGGAGGCTGATTCAGTTCGGGATGAGGCAGTGGTGAGAGCCGGCGAACAGGTGGCGGCGACACCTTTACTGATGCTGAATATCCCCTCTGGTTTCCACCCTGATTGGGATAAAAATCATCATCCCTTAGAGCATGAGTTGGGGTCCGATCGTAAGTCTGACGAGTATGATAACAATCACGATCGTCAGGGAGATATCGATCACGAATATGAGTACATCGATCATAATAGAGATCATCCCTTGGTCTTCGGGGAAACGACCCATTAAATTGATCCTCTTTCAGCTGCCTTGGGGGCACTTCCATCTGAAACAGAGAAAGTAACTCTCTCAAAAGATGTGAAGCCTCCTGGATGGACTGCTCCCTTGGAAGGCGAGACTGTTTTACAGTCTGGAAGGCAGATGGACCAATTGGCTCGCCATATGAATGCAGTGGCTCGTCCATGGGACCACTTGGCTCGCCATACATATGCTGTAGCTCGTCCATGGAGCCAGCGCGATGGCGCTCGTTGGGATCGCCACTGATGTGCGGTTGTACCCCGCAATCGGGGATTGTTTCAAGATGATCTCTCGGCACGCCCTGGGTTTGCCTTCCCCCCTCTCCCATTAAGGGCTGTTCAACCTTATTCCTCTGGGGTGTGGAGGCTCTTTGCTGAGCACCCTGTAATTGTTTAGCTACTGTGGCCCGTGGTGTCGCAATGGGCCTAGTAGCTTGAGGTCTACCGATGTCAAGTGGTAGGGATTGTCCCTGCTGACCATATGACACAGTAGAGTCAGAGAGTCTTATCGGGAGGGATGCAGCCCTAGGATGTCCTGGTGCCGGAAAACGATCATAAGGATACGGGGTATTAGGCGGTGGAGGAGTTCTCCTCCGTGCCTGAGGCACCGGTGAAATATTCGAGAGTGCATCTGCACCAGCAGGTGTAAAATCAAAAGCATCTATCACTTCGTTTAAGTTACGAATATGCGGGACCGAAGCTAATAATTCGGGAGTGATGTTTTCGGTAGCTTCGCGTAACGCAAGAATGCGATCGGCAGTGGCAGAGCCAATGCCTGGTACTCGTAACAAGTCATCCCTATCACAAGAATTAATACGGATCTTATCCATTGCGAAGAAAATTAAAATCCGCAAATAAAATTAATTCAAAGACAATTGATGAATATTCGCTAGAAAATAGTGGAGAAATACATCAATTACATTCAGCTATAATCATTTAAAATTTATCCACTTAATTCAGTAAACCAATCGCAAATTCAAATGATTTGCAATTTAACAGTTAATCAATTATTTGCAAATTGAAGCTGTAAGCATTCATTCAACTATTGCAAATACAAATAGAAAATTACATCCAATTATATTATCAATTATTTACAAGTTATGAAGTTAACATCAAATAATTGGTGACAATAGAGCGGATTCTCCAATTAACAATTATCTGCAATTATTTCCTAAAGTAGAGAATGACAAAATAACAATAATTAATTGCAAATTTCCTATCTATCATTCATCAACTTATTTATTGTAATCTTTCTGGTGCAGTGTGATAAATTGATCTTTACCACTGCCAATGTTTCCGATTTAGAAGTATCAGGAAACAATATTGATTCCAAAAATAAGAGCAAATATCATGAAATGGAAACAATAATCGGGTCACAAAATTTAATTGCAAAAAGAGAACAATTAAATCTACATTAAATGCTAAATGAGACCGCCTGTGATAGCAGAGAACCTAAATAAGCATAAGGAATTTAAACTACAGGTTTTCCTTTTATATTTACTTATAGAGAACAGTAAGGGAAAGTTATATTTAAATTACTCGACCAATATTAAATTTTATTTAAAAGGATGCCAATATGAGAAAGGGAAAATTTATTTAACAGATTTATACTTTGCCTCCAATTGTAAATTGGCAACAATTATCATTCGAGCCGCGTTTTTTACCGCTGGCGCGAAATTCGAGTCATGTGAGTCACGCCCGATTTCAATAGGCTATTCACAAAAGACAAAGGCAGCCACACGTAATGGCGGCAGCTACGTTAGGGCGGAATGTTTTGCGTTTAGATAAATAGCTAGTTTAAGCAATTTACGCCCTATATCTAGCCAGTGACAGCAATAACTATTTAATACGTACACAAACTAATTATTATTGGCCTACTACTAACGTACCGTATTTATATTAGACCCTACCTAACTCCTAAGTTCCTTACACAAGTTTTAATTCTATCCGGTATCCCGTGCAGAAAACGTGTTCCTTAAACGGGTTCAAAATGGTGAGCAGTGTTTAACATTTGATCACCAAAATGCTGGAGCTGCTCGGACAGCGCCATTAATGTATTATTTAAGTATGATTGAGGCACTTACTGAATAAATGCCCCTGAGCTCCAAGGTGTATAATATCCCTCGGTAGTACGTGGTGTCCAGCGAAAGTCTAGAGGTCCTGTTTGTTGCTGCTGAACACGTACTTGGCTTGACCTTCTTTCTCCAGACACAGAACTCTCACTGGTTAACCTTGACACTTGTCGATCGTCGGGGGTTGATTTTGGGGGTATTGCGCGCGCGCCGTGCGTAATGTTCATTCATGCACGGAGGTGAGTGAAGGGCTATTAATCGTCTATATGGCCGGTTAAACCCAGGCGACATTGTTTAACGACCCTTTATGCAACAAGACACAACATTTATACATGATAAATGAAACATTTATGATTTCATTAATAGCATATTAAGGAAAGTGGGGATGTGACATCATCAGCCCACCTAATGAATATTCATGATGATGTGCATATAACTGTTTTCACAAAATATTAATTAACTTTAGTATTCAATAACTTCCTTATTTGTTGTCCAATTGTGATGAAATTTTCAGCATTTTGCTTTGTAAATTTTGCTCTATTTATTTAGATATCTAAATAAATAGAGCAAAATTCACAAACCAAAATGCTGAAAGGGCCTTTGATGGTCTTTGTTTTAAAGTCTTGAAAGAGGTTAAAGGGATGGTCAGGGCTGCCCTGACCATCCCTTTTTAAACCTCTTTCAAGACTTACAAAGACCATCACAGGCCCTTTTGACTGGTCCTAAACTCATAATCCTCCTCTCAGTGACCTCAGAGATTAGTTGTGACCTTCAATTTTTTTGTTCCATTTGTGCTTTAATACAAATATAGCTGGAAAAGCAGTCTGGCCTAAAAATGTCAAAATATAAGGCATGGGTCCTGTCTGACAAAGAGTTGCGATTGATCCAGGATAGAGATATCTCTGTGGATTGATCAGGGGCCTGTAACACAAAGCTTAGCAATGATCCTAGAACATTTTTCTACGATTGATTCCATTCACTACAGTGTACAATCAATCTTGAAAAATTGCTTACAATCAATCGCTAGCCTTTATGTTACAGGACCCTGATCACACTCAACTATGGAAAGCCAGCAATGCAAACATCGAAAATGCATGTTTGTTCAACATTTTTTTCTAGATATGTTTATTCATAAATGTATTGATTTCTTGAAAATTTGGCTTGTTCACCTCTATTTACAAGACGTTTTGTGAATTACCAGTAGAAAAAATTGTGACACTGATGGATTTCCATAGAGTTACGATTGATTATATCAATCATACATGTAACTCTTTGTAAGACGGGCCCTGCTCTACTCAGAAATTATCTATACAAAAGATGAACTACAATGTATTCAATACTCTCTAGATAGAGATCTCGATTGTAAAGTTGTATGAGACATATATTGACAAACATGAACATCACATATTTTTGCATGTCTTAGTCTTGAATCCCTGCATCACCCACATAAATCCAAATTCAGATTGATATGAAGGCCGTGTGGCTGGTGGGCATTAAACAAAGCAAATCAAGTGTTCCTATTTGTTGAACAGGCGTCGAAAGCACCTACATCTAGAAAATTGCATACACGAGGTAACACCAAGGCCTTATGGGGTGTTGCAAGAAACTTGCAATCAATTGCAAGTCTATGTTTATCCCTAAATTAACTATACACGTATGTCTTGCAATTAATTGCAAATTTGCGATTGATTGCTAATCTGCTCCTTGAAACAAGTATTTCAATCTGACTAACGTTGATCTATCAGTTGTGAAATATATTTGCAATCGATTGCAAATATTTTCTTGCAACACCCTTTAGTCACACTGCCCTGGTTTCATGGGGGGGTATCGAAAGAGTTGTAAAATCAGCGCCAATTGTTATTCTCAGTTTTATTTAGACACATATCAATTTCATACAATCCACTCCTCCCACTGGTGCCAACCAAAATACATCCCTCGCTTTGAAATCCATCTCCAAACTTGGTAGGCCTATTCATAAGCTCTTGCAGCAATACTGGTCCATAAAAATGCACAGGATGTGTTTGATCAATTAGTCGTTCATCCTATTGAAAACTTTATTCAGTAGTAAATAATGCTCTCATTGTTACATCACACAATCAATAGAGTGAGGTTAACAGTAAGTGTACTTGGGCAGGTTGACCAAAGTAAATCCCTTGTTTTTTTTCAAAAATAAAGGTAGCAAATTTCTTTTACCCTTTTCATAAACCTATCCTCCAATTAGCCGCCTAAGAGTAATGCGGATAATTCAATAAAAACTGCGTTCATAAACTCCGAAAATAAGCCGCATTATTTTTACGAGCGCTCGTCCTGAAAAAGGCGGATAATCGCCATGACAACTGGACACGCCCCCTCCGATGCGGTTGTGTTGGAAAAGGGTGACCTTGTGACCGCACCATGGCAATTATCCGCATTATTTGGAAATGCGTTCAATTTTTTCATAAACTCAAAATCTTATCCCGATGCTGCTATTATGCGGATAATAGCAGCATCAGAGTAATGCGGATAACTCTTGTCCTCCTCCAATTTTACGACCAAATTATGCTGCTATTAGCCGCCTAATTCATTTCAATTGGGTTTATGAAAGGGGTATTTGTCAAGAGGGTAAAGATTTATTTTAGATATCATCTTAAAGCCAAACATCTCCTCTTCCATGAAAAATCCTTGTACATTATTAATTTCTCGTGACTGTAGATTTTCTGAATTCTGGCATTGGCGGATCCAGAGAGGGGGGAGGAAAAGCCAGACCATGCTCCCGTTTTGAGAAGCACAATTAAAAATTGTTATGGCTGAAGTGTGCCCCCCCCCTTTGAAAGTGAAGACCTTTTTTTATTCAATTTTTTGCTTGTCAAATTTTTCCTTGGGAAAATGTGCCCCCCCCCACTTATGAAAAATCCTGGATCTGCCCCTGATTCTGGTCACAATTTGTATCAATTTCAAAATTGAAATACGTCGTGAATTTCGACAATAAAAACAAGAAAATTGAATATTCACTTGATCTGGCAGACTTAATGGCAGCTTGGCATATTTGGCAGGCTAATTCACATTGTGCACCTATGACTTTCACTTTCTGAGGAAACTCACACTCCGCAGGCCGCATCAACTTTTTACACATTCGATGACTGAATGTGACCTTTAAAAAGGAAAAAAATCTATCCCTCTTAAAACAATTTGTACCTTTAATTTACTTTGAAATATTTGAACCATACGTAACTTGCCCCCCCCCCATAAAAAAATATGTGCACGGTCATCATCATTTCATCATCTGCTTTAATATCTTCAAGATGTCCAAGGCAAGGGCTCTGCAGCATCTCTAAGATAGATTTGGACGCACGCTTATGAGAAGTGAGGGGGTATTTTCAAGGTGGATTTTGTAGGAACTTTGGAAGCGGTCTGCATTTAGTATTTACTATTTAATGTTCATGCTGCTTTGACATGTTCGAATTGAATAAAAGTCAAGACCATGTCGCTCAAAATAAAATGAAATGCCAAATCAAACTAGGGATTGCGTCCATGCATGGCATGAGCCATGAGCATGATGAGGGAAGTGACCTGCCTGGGCAGAAAATAAATTTTAAAAATTCACTGCCGTCGCTCTCTCTAGAGACTAGAGTCTAGCTCTTGAACTTACTTATTAACGTTACTCATTGTCGTTAGTCAGCTCAGCTTGAAGTTGATTACTTGAAGACGATTGACTGTAGATCTAGTGTACGTGTAAGTGTAGTCTGTACTCAATAATTCTTCACGTTCATGATGTTCTCGTCAACTCCTGGAACGATGTTCAAGATCATGTCCGTCTCTCGGCAGTGATGTAACGTTGGCTCATTCTCTACCGCAACTTAAAGATAACCTGAGTTGCGAGCGAGCTCGGGTACGGTGTACGGTTCGAACAAAGATCAGAGTGCATGTGTGTTCCCATTATGTAAACAATAACAAAGGCAGGCAGACATAATCAGCTGGCAAGATTACGACTGGACTTTCAATCTGAGCGCGCGCGCCGATTGTTACCGAGAGTGCGCGTGCCGCCCGCGCCCGTCCCGTGAGTTAGGAGCTAGTCTACATACGCAGACCCGATCTTTGATGAAACTTTAATCGACACGTGACGTGGGTCTTCACACAAGACCAGCACATTATATAACTTGCTGTTGCATTTAATGCACACTGAATGGTTTGACGAAGTTTCGGTGACTTTCACTTGGTCTACATTCTATTTTTCTCTTTGCTATAATTACCAATCATTTCGTCTACCCACCATTTTGGCCATATTATGCTTCAGAGCAGAGGATTAAGGAGAAAGTTTTTTTTTTTCTTTTTTTGGGGGGGAAGGGGTACAACAATAGTTGACCCCCTTGACCCCCCCCATGAACAGAGGATAATCTTCGACTCCCATGATTTTGGCATGGTTGACATTTAGCCGTCTTATTATTATTTGGTCTAACAAAATTTAGTCTTTTATAAACGAACCTTTAATGGACCAAATTTTCATTCAACATAGTGCAAAAGAATAAAGTATATGCGGGGTGAAAATAAACCATCTTGGCTAATGATCTGGGCATGACAAACTGCAGTCAGATTAAGTGAGTATTGGACCAAATGGTTATGTAACCAAATTGATAGGCCAAGTGGGTTAAACCGTGATGGTGTAGGATGTTCTGAGAGTTAGACCATAGTCGTGTTTGTGTAGGTCTGTAGGATGTTGTGAAAATTAGTCGATCTGCTATATCATAGACCAAGTGGGTTTAGGCACTGATCGTTCTGAGACTCTTAGACCATCTGCTGTACTAGTAGACCAAGTTGGTTTGATGGTGTAGGATGTTCTGAGAATTAGACCATCTGCAGTAGACCAAGTGAATATACAATGTTAGGGGCCAACACTTCCCATTTAAAAGTCTTTAAAAATGTTGTATATTCTGTAAGGGGGGGTATAAAGATATGCCTACAAATTGAAGAATCATGAAAGAGTGTACTCTTTACCCACACTTGATAAAAGAGGTTATGAAAAAGTACACCGTAATAAGCATCAAACCTGCATGGAGAAAAGCAGAACAGTCCAGTTTTCTATGGTGCAGATAAAACTTGTTAGAATACTTTAGCAGAGTATCACGGATAGATAAGCTGTACTGCATTATTCACATTTTCATTTGAAAAAAAAAATATTCAGCTTCATCTTAATACATCAGTATGTTTTTTAGTGGCGTTGGTACGTTGTACCCCCATACGGAGGGGGTGGACCGTGATAGATTTTGAAATGATATTCGGAAAATTACGTATAGTCCTTCAGCAGAGAACGGAGAAATTTTTGCTTTTATATTTTTGAGTTATGAGCACCATCACCCATTTTGTGTGCGCATTAGCACACTGCGCATGATTGAATGATGACGTCAGTGCCATTTCAAATGAATATTCATGAAGAGTTTCGCAGTAAGCATTTCGTTATACTCTTTCGCTCTAAATTTACGCATTTCTACCTTTAGCTTTTTTAAGAGGGCATACATCGGTACTAAGTAGTTTGATCATATACATGTTCAATGAAATTTTTATATAGATTTAGTTGTGGTATGCTAAAGTAAAAAAATAATGAACATTTTTATACGACAAATTTGAATGTTTCTAACTGTAACCAAACGTTCGTATGCAATGTACATTTACTATGCCGCTCGAACTGTTATCATACTTACCTGGCGCAGGGGTCGCATTGATCAAGAAGGATGCACCCCCAGGGCGAGGCTTGCCATTGCACTCCGGCTTGCTGAACCTTGCGATTCCCCCAAACGTGGGGAACTCGGGCGTATAATTTATGGTAGCGGAGATCTGCGTTCGCGCTATCTCCTACAATAATTCTAATGAAAAGTAAAGAACACTGAAACTACAGTTAAATTAATTGATTACATGGATTAGACGTTTCAAACAGTACGAGGAATGAAGGATGAGTTTTATCTGCTTCACTTAACACATAAAGCTTTTATAAACACAGTAAAACACTTTGATATTACAATCCTTTTTCTATTGCACCATAAAATAGTGACACAATAATTAATGTTTGTAATGAGTGTGGTAATGAGGCTGTTTTTGTTGTTGTTTTTTTTTACTGCAAGCATAACCCGCTTGTCAGTGGCATAGACAGATCTTCAAACCGGATGAGGGAGGTGGGGAGTAATTTCATATCTGCCAAATGAATGATATATAAACACACACGTAAAAGTGTATGGGTGTGTATCCTTTATGCAGTATAAAATTAATATGATGGGTGCCAATTATGGGATATAGGGCAAAACTTTTTCTTAAAAGTTGAGAGCGAGCAAAAAAATGACCTTACAGATCTCACTTTGACATGAAATTCAGAAAATCATATTTCACCTTTTTTGCTTCTCAAAATGTTTGTTCTTAGTTGTGGAACTTTTCTAGGGGCCGGGGGGGGGGGGGGGTAAGCATAGCCTATACAGTGCGTCCCCCCCAAAAAAAAAGAAACCGAGATTTATCGATGATTTATCATTAACTTAATCACAATACAATAGACAAATGACCTACCATTTTAAAGCTAAGAATCTCCTCTTTCATCTTATCATTCACGCATGAGTGAGCAAAACAATTTGATTAGGGAATACCAAAAACTCATTTAGCGGGCCGTATCTGGGGTTTAAAAAGAAAACCACATTTTCAAAAAGTTCAATATCTGCTCCTTAATTTTGATACCTCAATAATGGTCAAAAAATAACAAAGTTCTGGTTATTTGAAATAAGGCTTGAATTTCAATAATTTCATAAAATAAAGTTTTTTTTAAATGCAGGCTAGCGTTCAAACTCACTCGACACTCCGTTTTGTTGACGATAAGCCATGCACTAAATCTTTTACCTTGCTTGCGATAGCTTCTGTGGGAACCGGGGAAATTATGGACATACAAGAATTTTTTCGAGGATCATAACTTTCTTAATTCTTGACCATTTTCTGTGATTAAGGTATCGAAAAAAGAGCAGATATTGAACTTTTAGTCATGTGATTTTCTTTTTGAAATTCAGATACCCCACGCCAAATGACTTATTGGCATCCTTTCTTAGAATTTTTTTGCTCACTCATGCGTGAATGAGGAATAATCTAAGTATCAGATGAAAGAGGAGATTCTATAAGCTTTAAGTTGGTAGGTCATTTGTCTATTGTTTTTATGATTAAGTTATGATAAATCATTGATAAATCTCGGTTTCTTTTTTTCTGGGACGCACTGTATAGTATGTATAATATCAATTTTAGTCTGTGTACACATACCCTATACCAACTTGTCGTTATATACATGTTATATATGAAACAAGAGCGAGCGAAGCGAGCAAAAAAATCATAATTTCTGGCTTGAATATGCTATGATTTTAAGAACGATAATAATAGTGAGGATAGCCATGAGAACTTGATATCATAATAATCATTACAATTTTTTGTTACTTTTTTCCAGCACGAAATCTGGCGAGGGGGCATAATCCCAACTCCACCCCTGATTATTTTTTGTATTCGTTTTTATTAACTAAAGGCCAATGTCCATCTGATGAGTTAACTCTGTTGAACATGTTGAATAAAGTTCTGGTTGGCTTACCCCGGGGAGGGGGGGATATACTCGTCGTGTAATGGCATAGGGAAATGTGTCGCTCTAGTATAACTTTTTTTGGTTTGTAAGATTACAAAGAGACTTAACTATCTACTAGAACATGTTAAGGGGAATCCAACCCAAATTAAATTTGTTTTTATAGGGGAAGAAATCAGAAAAGTTGAAAATGTTTGAACGATATCGGAAAAACAATAAGAAAGTTATAAATTGTTAAAAATTATATATATCTGCATGCATTAGAGTTTGATTACTTATCAAGATAATGGGTGAAGGACAAGTCGACCCCAATAAAAACTTGGTTTGAATAAAAGGAGAAAAATACAACAAACACAACACTAAAAATTTCATCAAAATCGGTTGTAAAATAAGAAAGTTATGACATTTTAAAATTTTGCTTAATTTCACAAAACAGTTATATGTTCATCCTGGTCGGTATGCAAACGAGCTGACAGATTACATCACCCACTCACTATTTCTTTCGTATTTCATTTTATGAAATATTCTGATTTTTTCCTCATCGTCATGTGAAAAAAATGTATTCCTCCCTGAACACGTGCAATTACCATTATTTTAACAGTTTGTGGTTAAATCAAGTTTGTCCCCATTGTCAAATCTGTAAATATTGAAATGTTGTATAATTCAAACAATAAAAACAAAAGAAATAGTGAGTGAGTGACATCATCGTCTCTCTCATTTGCACATCAATGAGTTGTGCATATAGCTATTTTGTTAAAAATAGGCAAAACTTTAAAATGTCATAACTTTCTTATTTTACATCCGATTTTGATGAAATTTACAGTGTTATGTTCGTTTGATTTTCCTCTATCCACTGTAATCAACAATGTTGGGAGTGGACTTGACCTTAAGTTAGAAGAAAACCACAAATCCCTGATATGTAAATACATAATGGGCTATGGGAAAGTTGCTCTTACCACTTGTCACAATTTTTGAATTTTAAAAGTTTAGAATTATAATATGAAAATTGTTATATGCACGTCATCATGAATATTCTTCAGGTGGCCTGATGATGTCACATCCCTACTTTCCTTTTTTTATGACATGTACATGAAATCATTATTGCTTCATTATTTTATACAGTCATGTGAGAATGATATGTCTCCGTTATGTTATAATAAAATACGTCGTTGCAATGAATATGTAATACACTAAATCAGTTGTCAATCCATTTTTTTTAGTTTAATGAATAAACCTAATTTCATTTAATAAAATACAAAAGAACAAGTGGGGATATGACATCATCATTTTGCTCATTGAAATATTCATGAAGACAAGCCTAGAACTGTTTCACCGGAAAAACAAAAAACTTTAAAATCTAAAGTTCCAAACTTTGTAATTCCTTGTCCGATTTGTAAATAAAATTTGCAGCGTTTTGTTTGTCTGATTTTTCTTTATCTTTTCAAATCATATTATTTTCAGCATGGAGTACCCCTTTAAAGCCTCCCCAAGCTTCCCCTCCCACCCTAATCAAAGTATCTCAGGTAGCAGCGGAAGGGTGGAAAAGAAGACAGAAGGGGGAATTTGAGGTAATGCCAGGCCAGGGTAACTTTGAATTGCAATTTCAGCCGACAGGTGGTATACTGTCGTCAAGGTATAATTGGTCCAAATGTAAAACTTATTTCATTGGCTAATAGTAAAATCAGCCTTTGCATCAACCAATTAGAAGACTGTTCTCATGCGACTCAATAATCATTTGCGACGATGGCGTCCGTGTCGACCAAAGGCCAGCGGTACATCGGCGAAACCAGAAATCAAATGCGACACGGTAAATTAAATTTCCCTAACATTATTTGTGTGTTCCATGTGAATATTTATTTTGATGATGTGTGGTCGATATGATGACTGAAAAATTATTGTGTTATGTCCAGTATGACGATAAATTTGATTTTGACTTGCAAATCGCAACCCCGCTGGCCGCTCAGCTCAGCTCGATCACCTGCGCTGCGCCCGGCCCGTCGAGCGGCCTGCCCTGCCCCCGTCCGCCACTTGCTTCTACCCGACGCGATGCTGGGTAAAACTTCGATGGCGTGTGCGTGGTGCCAGTAGGTAGTTTGTATTACCGAACACTTCATGCATTTGATCTTATCAAACACATTGTTCCAATAAAATTCACCAAACTTTCACCATAAATACACTACACAAATACCTACAAAATATAGATATGCAGAAATTTTGCTGAAATTGTTTTTCATTTTTACAACATCAGCTTCCAATTGGTCCTCTCTTCGGCTTCGCAAGTAAAATATTTTGGTCACTCGAAAAAGGTATCGTATTACCGAACGTGTTTTCTATGGGTAAAATTGGGAAAACAACAAAGTCACTGATGGGCTTTTTTGACCATATTTTATTGTTTTGAGGATATAAAGGCTTCGAAATTGTGTTTTTGATCGTTTTTCAACATTTTTCTATTCAAGTTTCCTTGGCTTTGGAAGGATGTTGCAAAGGTTTGAGAGCGTTCGGTAATACATGGCTGGTCGGTAATACAATCACTCACTATACTAGTAGTACCCTATGTACCACAACCACTGGCTGCCTACGGCTCACTCGCACTGCAAATATTGTGTCAAGTCCATACAAACACCTGGCACTTGTGTACCGTAGTGTTACCTGGGGAGCATTTCATGAAAGGACTTGTCATACGTTTTATCTGACAAGTCCTATGTTATCCGACAGTTACCATAGGAACAGTGCCTCTCAGCCAATCAAAATCATGGAAAGATGTCAGACCTGACAACTTGTCGGATGAAAATATTGATGAAACGCTCCCCTGGTGATCACAGAACAGTGGATGAATTGAAAAAAGGGGTGGGATGACTTCCTAAACTTACTTTCATGACCAAGACAATTCCAAGAATAATAAGACCCAATTCCAGCTAAGAAATAAAATTAAAAGGAGAGAAAGAAAGAAAAGGAAATAAAAAATACTACCTAACGTTAGTCACTAGTGAGTGATTGTATTACCTACCGAACAACGGCAACGCGCACATTTAGGGCCTATGCATCAGAAAAAAAATCAAATTCAATAATGGAAATGTGCTAAATTCTTTGCAACAACCTTCCAAAGGTAATTTTTAATAGAAAGATGATGAAAAAGGTCCAAAAACAAATTTTCAAAGCCTAGACTATATTTCTAAAAAAAAAAAAGAACACATGCTCAATAATTGATCAGAGATTTTGTAAATTTCAGAAGCTCAATATCAAAAAGAAAGCTGAATACAGCAGAAAAAAATTATATCTTTATTTTTTGTAGGTATCTGTATATTCGTGGTGGAAGTTTGATGCATTTGAAGAAAATATTGTGTTTAATAATAATATGATTGAGTTTATGAAAAGTGTTCAGTAATACGACCCACTGGCATCAAAAGTGAATTTTGTTTTGAATATTAAAAAAAAATTAATATAAAAATTAAGATTCCTATCTAAAATATTTTATTTCGTATTAAAATAGACCTAGATTTCAAAAATGAAAATTTTGCTCCATCTGCCATATATCTGCCCCCTTTAAATTGTTGGCTCTTTGTGCCACTGCAACACATAAATCTAGTCATCTGCTCCAAAGCTGTCTTAAGATACCATGGAAAATGAATGATAATTGAACTTGAAGTATGGGAAGAATGCATTTCTTTTGCTGGAATGAATGAGTAGGCTTACATGTATCTATTGTTGGACAAGTTTGGGATTCTGCACACCAGTATGATTACAGAGAGAGACACAGGTCTATAGTATTTGTCCAGTTTGATAAACATTTTCTGTTACATTGCTTTGCAATTGAAAATATTTTTGTGAGGTGCTCTTGGGTGAACATATAGAAAAAATGAATCTTACAAACTTTCTAAACTTGTGAATATATGAAACAGTGTGCTTTAAGGCGCATACCATTCAGATGTAATTTACACTTAATGATTACTCCTATTTTGTGTTTTTGTAATCAAAAGAAATAGAAATAATTGTTTTGTCAGTGATTCAAACTAAAAAATCATGACAGGCTGCTGTCGTTTTGAACAACCTGGTTCATTACTTTCGATGGGTTTGCATTCAGCCTTGGACCAAGGCACATTAGCCAAGGCTCGACATTAGCGGTGGCCCGGGACCACCAAAAATTCATCTTGGGCAACCATTATTGAAAAAATGTTAAGTTTTGGTGGCCCGAATCGGGCAACCAATAATTTTCAAAGTAGCGCAATTTTCTCCCGATTTTGCATGCATTTATCAACCTTCTACAGTTAAAATTGCAAGCCAATTCGTCATGCGCCTTTTTTGTTAATCTACACACAAATACACACACACAAAGATTGCATAGTCATGACAGTATGTAGGCCTACCACTAGCATACAGTAACTACTATTCAGCCGGCCGCGCCGGCTGTCTGGCTGAGCTTTGCATGCATGAAACCAATGCAGCTAGCTGTGCACGAGCAGACTATTCAGACCCAGGGAGCTGCGATACGAAATGTTACTGCTAAGAAATCTTCCCCAGAGCTTTGGAAATCTACGTCAAAGTCACATTTAACACCAATGAAATGCCCTTCTACAGTCCATATTACTGAAACCTGATTAATTGCAAGCATTAAAAGGAGGAATTATGACCTCTTTTGACTCAAAAAGACCGATTTCCAAATGCATTAATACACATAAAACACATAGGTGAGTACATCACAGTCCCATATGTGCATTTGTATGTATGTTGATATTTGGTTTATTTCGAAGCTGTTTATCTTTGAGCAAAAAATACATAGGCCGCTCTTTCTTTCTTGTTTACAAATGACTTCTTAAACCACTCTTAAGGAAGTAAATACTTTGGGAAGGCATTTCATTGATATGACATGTGATTTTTTTCCATCATTTTGTCAAATATAGGGAAGGAATTTTCTCACTGTTTTTTCCAGATAACTTTTGCCATTTTATTTTTTTCTTTCATTTTTTTCAGTGATTAAACCATTTATACCCATTCCCATTGAAAATGCCTGATTAAAGAACATGTTTCTACTGAATAATAATTTTCCCAATTTTTTGATAATTTTGTTTTATTTATTTTTCTTAAATTTTCTTTTGTATTTTCTCAATTTTTTTTATGACCTGTTCTTTGTTTTTTCTTTCTTCATTTTTTCTTTTGTTTTATTTCACTTACCATATTCATTTTTACAATTTTTGTTTTCTTTTTTCAATATACTATTCTAAAAATTTTTTTTGTTTATTTCCCCCTTTTACACATTGTTCTAATTCTGCAGCATGTGATTTTCTCCTGCTATAATATGCTGGAAAAGAGAAAATAAACTGGATTTGGGGCCTGCATAATCTAGGTTTTACAATCAAAAAGGAAGAAAGGAAAAATCATTGTTTTGTAAATCTATCTGAGTTTGATACATGTATGTGCACTATTTATTTACTTTACCATTATGAGTATGTGTCTATACGGAGATTAAAAATCTACACAACCTGGGAACAATACAATTCTTTTATTCTCTTTCAATCATTTCATATTTACAATGATAGAACAATATATATTACCACAAAATAAGCAAAGTAAAATAACAGCAAGCACGATTTACATACACGATGTACAAAGAATAGTGGTACATGTTAGTGATTGCAGAATATTTCAGTTTGTTTTATTCATTTTTAATTAATGTTTTTCTTTATATTTTTCGGGCCACAAAACCTTATTAGTGGGCCACCAAAAAAAAATTATTTGAAGGTTTTGGTGGCCCGACGGGCCACCACCAAAAAAAGTTAATGTGGAGCCTTGCATTAGCTATGTGTCTTGTGCAATGTTTCTGTTTGTGGTAACTCCTGTAGGAACTCGGCAGTACAGCATTTTTTGCTGGTAAACGCCAAGCTGGTATAAAACCAATTACCTTGGAAACATTTTACGTCTAGGTTAATCAGTCATAGTGGCTGACGTAATAGACAGATATCACTCTTGGGCCTTTTTATCAAAGTGGAGACAATGGCAGAGTTGGGATTCGAACTCACAGCCTTGCGATTATGAGTCCAATGCTCTAACCACTGGACCACACGACCCCGAGATGTGCAGTTTTGAATGATCAGTATCAATTTCCTTACAGGGTATGGAGTCTATAAATATTGCAACAAGTTTTTCAAGTATGAGGGAGAATGGAAAGAAGGCAAGAAACATGGTGAGTCAGTCGTAATTTAATTAAATCAAAAGGGTACTCCAGGCAGAAAATGATAGGCCTTGAACAGATGAAGCAAAATCAGACAATCAAAACACTGATAATTTGATCAAAAGTGGACAAGAAATATCAAAGTTTATAAAGATTTTCTTTATTTTGGTGTAGCAGTTCTAGACAGGTCTTCCTTGATATTCAATGAGCAAATTTATCATGCCATATCTCCACTTGTTCTTTTAATTTCTTTTAAATATGAAATAGTGTTTATTTAAATTTTGTCCTCCAAGAATTAAAACTATTGGATTGATAACTGTTTTAATGCATTGGATATTCATTGCTGCAACTGATTTTATTAAAAGGGAGACATATCATACGTACATGCATGAAAATATAAAATGAAATGGTAGTGTTATTTTACGTGAGTGCTAAAAAAAGCATGAATGCTTATAAGCAAGCAATTATGATTTCATGTATTAACATAGAGTGGGGACATGATATCATCAGCTCACCCAATGAATACTCATGAAAACCTGCAAATCACTTTTTTTTTACAAAATACGATGTATTGCTATAATTTTAAATTTATAACCTCATTATTTCTTATCAGATTTCAGTGAAATTTTCAAAATTTTACCTGATGAATTTTACTCTATTTTATTCAGCCTGGTGTACCTCTTTTAATTGTTGAAACAAGGAGTCAGTTCAGTTACATTCACTTACATTCCAAAATGTAATTCACCACACATACATACATGTCTTAACAGTTATTGATGCAGTTTAAAATTTCATGTGAATCATGTGACCACACTGAGAGCATTTCTATAGCATCTGGGGGGTGTTTCACAAAGATTTAATTATGACTTACAGTAGGTCGCACTTAAATGTCGACGCGTACATGATATGCAACGCGCAATCTTATTGATCAATACGCAGTAGTGCGCGTCCTCTTGGCATGATCTGGCCAATGCTGTCATGCCTTTTATACTGTGCGCAACTAGACATTTAAGTGCGACTCTAAGTCATACTTAAATCTTTGTGAAACACCCCCCAGGACTGCTTTACTTCAAGTGGGTTATGAAACCAGTTCAGGAGATTGTGATGAGGACACTAGCAAAGAGATCTTTTAAACTGGTTTTGCAAGTTGGTTTTTTAAGGGACACCAAGGGAGTGTTTCATCACCAAGGGAGTGTTTCATGTGACCAAAATTCAGAAGATTTTTCTGACCACTGTTAAAAGCTACTGAATTCCTTGCATCTGGTTGGTCGAGAGCAAATTAAATTATGAAATTAATTGAAGAAATCCCTCATGAAACACTTCCCAGTTCAAGAAAGAAGATGAGATTGGGTCAGGGGTGTTGCAAGGAAATATTTGCAATCAATTGAAAATATTCTGTTGCAATTTTACAAGTGATATATCAATTTTGACTAGCAAATTAGATTACGCTCCTTGTTTCAAGAAGCAGACAAGCAATTAATCAAAAATTTTAAATTAATTGCAAGACATGTGATTAATTTAGGAACTGAAAATAGAGTTGCAATTGTCGCATGTTTTTTTTTGCAATGACCCAATAATGTACTCTGATTTTTAATGGTACCAAATCTCTGTCCTCATTGTTGTAGGGCATGGGAAACTTCTAATGAGTGACGGTAGCTATTATGAAGGAGAGTTCATCAATGGGGAAATCGAAGGTCACGGCTTCAGGAAATGGGCAACCTCACGGAACACCTATTCTGGCCAGTTCTACAATGGAGAGCTCCATGGCCACGGGGTCATGAACTATGGTCTCGGTGGGTCTTATGAAGGGGAGTGGCAACACAACAGGAGACAAGGTATAAAGCATCTTCTGTTTGTTCATTTTAAGAATTTCAGTTGTCAAGATAGTTTCATTGAAATTTTACAAAGTTATGAAAACTTTAAAAGGTGAGGTAAATGGGTACCGGCAGGAAGTAATTCCTCAAAAAGCTGTGCGCACCAGAATTGGTAGACTAGCTTAGCCAGGGTAATATACATGTAGGAGTGCCTTGAGCATCTAGCGAGGTGGATACGTGTGCTATACAAATCCTATATTATTATTGGTATTATTAAAACTTTATATTAAGTAGAGATTAAATCTGTGTGGTTCCTCTTGTTGATATGCAAGTACATGTTGCTGTAAAAATGACATGTAATGATATTAATAATATTTTATATTTTACCTTGGGTAGCCAGTTCAGTTCCAAAAACTGTCCTCCCAACGGGCTGTGCTTGAAATGATTATGTTATTATTACCCGGCATATTATTTATCCTCATCAATTAGTCTCTCTCTGGTATGCTAAGCATAATTTTGTTTGTTTACCCTATTTGTTCAGGTCATGGTGTATTAAAGCTTTCAGATGGAACTCACTATGAAGGGTCTTTTCATAACAACATCAGGCATGGTGAAGGGTCGCAAACATATGTGTAAGTATGGAATAAGTGCTTCATGTTCTATTAATCTAGATTATGGTTCTATAGCAATACATGTACATTACAAGAGATGCTCAAAGTGTATACAAATGGTAAAAGTAAAGTAATGAATAGAAATTGACTATGGAAGAGATGAATATTTTTCTAGAATTGTATTACTTACATGTTGCAGGCTATAAAATAAAACTTTAAAGTCACTTTTTTTTGGGGGGGGGGGACGGAGTGAGAGTTACAGGCACAAAGCCACTCAAAGGACCACCCAAAGCCAAATAAACTTATTTCAGGAATACTAAAAAGTGTCATTCATCTTTGCCATTTTTAAGTAGAAGAAGTATACACTAATGAGAAGGTAATGATATACCAGTCTATTTAAAAAAAAAATACTGATTTTGTATGATTTCGTGAATTTTTCTTCATTTATTTATGTCATATCAGAAATAAAGATCAATACGTTGGTGATTGGATAATGGACAGAAGACAGGGAAGTGGGGAATTACGATGCAATGATGGAACAATATACGATGTAAGTACACACAGTGGTTTATCTCCTCTGGGTGGGTCTTCCATAAATTTGGTGTTATTCCTATTTGGTTCAACCATTAACTTTTCTCGTACCCAATTGGGCCTAGAATGGTCTAATTTCCACTTCTCCTACTTACGATGCACAAATTATTTCACAAACAGTTTGTCTAATTATAATACACTGAGTGGTGTCAAGGCCAGCTCACACTGTGGGCCGTGTTTACATAAATATGTGATTGGAACAAAGTTGCCGATCGCATATCAGTGCAATCGCATGACAGGTCAGTGCACATATTGCAGCAGCTCTGCAGGGCACTCCATCTCATGGCACCTCTTTTGTGCTTATTTAGTCCATCTCTTCATTTGTGCATATTTTGTCTGCGCTGCAGCATTGCAGCAAAATGGCCACGACATCTTCGTATAGGACAAATCTGATTGGCTGAAATTAGCAAGTTCGCAGAAAGATTTGACGTGTCAAATGTCTGAGATTTAATCTGCGATCTTGCTACAAAAAAGCCGTTGCAGCTGCAGCACGTTGTAGGTTGGCACACTGATTTTTTGCAGTCTGGGGACCATTTCATGAAAGTTTTCAGCACTGACAATTTTTTTTCTCTGACAGTTACCATAGTAACAATCAGAGCCAGTGCTTTTCAGCCAATCAAAATCAAGGATTACACTGAAATTGTCAGCACTGACAATTTAGTCAGTGCTGACAACTTTCATAAAACACCCACCGGATCTTGGTGCAATCGCATCGCATAATATGTGCTGGGCTTTAGACCCAAGTGGATATTAGACAAAATGGGTATAGCTTAAAGGTCAAGTCCACCTCAGCAAAGTGTTGATTTAAATCAATAGAGAAAAATCAGACAAGCTCAATGCTGAAAATTTCATCAAAATCTGATGTAAAATAAGAAAGTTATGACATTTCAAAGTTTCGCTTATTTTCATCAAAATAGTTATATGAACGAGCCGGTTACATCCATATGAGAGAATTAATGATGTCACTCACTCATTATTTCTTTTGTTTTTTATTGTTTGAATTATACAATATTTCAATTTTTACGAATTTGACGATTAGGACCTCCTTGCCTGAAGCACAAAATGTTAAAACAATGGAATTCCACGTGTTCAGGGAGGAATGAAACTTCATTTCACATGACAATGACGAGAAATTGAAATATTTCATATAATAAAATACAAAAGAAATAGTGAGTGAGTGACATCATCGACTCTCATTTGGATGTAACTAGCTCGTTTATATTAACTGTTTTGTGACATGAAGCGAAAATTTGAAATGTCTTAACTTTCGTATTTTACATCCGATTTTGATGAAATTGTTATTGTTATGCTTGTTGAATTTTTCTCTTTTTTTAAATCAAGTTTTTGTTGGGGTGGACTTGTACTTTAACTGGGAATTAGACAAAGTGGTGAATGGGCTAAATGGCAATTAGACCAACCGGTTATTAGACAAGCTGGCTGTAAAAAAACTAGGATGAGACCGTGTGGGATTAGACCAAAGTGAAAGTAGGCAGAGTGGGTGTGGACCAAGTGGCAAAATAATTGAAAGAAATCAGCATTTCATCTCTGGACTGTTAAAACTTTGTGTAAACCTTGTATCTAAAAAAAAAAAAATTTATGACATCTCGGAGTAAAGCTTGATTTTAGAATAAAAGCATGGGTAGCAGCCTTCTTCTTCCTAGACAGAGTTCTTGTCAGGTATCAGAAGAATGTTTTCATCACCATTGACATAGTTGTGAAATACAGCTTTTTCTAAGCTTCCCTCAAAATGTTCAAATTTTGAGGTACAAGGTTTTATCGGCCCAGACACAGTTTGTAAATGAATGTTTTTAATTTCTTGAATTTCTAACAGGGTCAATGGAGGAATGATATGTTTAATGGCCAAGGGACCATGATTCACTGTTCAGGGATGGTCTATGAAGGAATGTGGATTAACGATAAACCCGCACGTAAGTTACTCTTACAGGCTTGCATTCAATAGTAAGTCCATTTTAGGTTCCCATATCACACGTAAGACTAACACCCAGGGGTGTGAGAGTTCAGATTTTTATCTGATTTCAGATTTTCTTTTTAGCTAAATTTCAGCTTTTTTTTTTTGCTTTCCTCTGTACAAAAAGAATGGGAGCATGTTCTATTTCAGACTTCTTCACCACTCCTCGGCTTTTTTCAGATCTTTTTATTTGTGACCACTCACACCCCTGAACACCTAGTTTTTAGGAACGCAATAGATCCACTACTCAAGGAATGAGGATCAACAGTAAAAATATAAAATAGCAGAGAAAAGAAATAAATTGGGTATTCACTTTAAAAAATGGTCTTTTTCATTTGAAACTACGAGGCCTCAGACTCAGTCCTGATTCTTTGGTATTTCTGTACCACACATGTTTTTTATCAGTTAGTGTGCTTCTCCTATTTACACAACTTACTCTTAAATGTTTGTGTTCTTGTGCATTGTCAGTTTATTATAGTGCATAAGTTTTTTTTTGTTATATCATATACCGGTATGTTGGCAGTTCTGTATACATGTTGTGTTTGTATATTAACTTGTGAATATGTTAAGATATATAAAAAAAACAAAAAAAAACCAGTAAATCTGCATGTAAGTTATTGGCAACGCAAACATGTGTGCAGATGTCTGGCAAAAAATAAAAATGAATAAAAATACTTAAAAAAAAACTCTTGTGTAGGGTTTCAATGCTCAGATGTGTGACATTAGCAGTTTTCCTGAAGGACGTAGATCTAATACCACTTTTGAAAAATTCTTGAAGGAGGAACGAAATGACCAACATTGTGTTATAAATAGCTAGTCTTAAAACATACCTTTTGAGAAATCTATTCATAATACAGAGAATAAAATAGCCTATAATATTATTTTTGTACATGTAGAGAAATTAAAATATTTTAAGTGGAAAAGTATTTGTTTAAACCCCCATTCCACAGAGAACAAGACTGCTGAAAGACCTTTGAAAGACCATGAATTTTGGTTGATCTTTCAGAGGTCTCTCAATGAACCTGCAATGGTCTTTGAGGTCTTACACGTGTCCTTACCAATCTTTCAGTGGCCTTTGTGGTCTTTATGGGCTCCAAAACTGTTTGAAACAGTTCAAAACAATCTTACAATGGTCTTACAGGAAAATGGTCTTTCAGTGGTCTTTCAGAGGTTTTTCGATGAACTTTCAAAAGTCTTCATAGTCTTTCAATGATCTTTCGGCAGTCTCTCAAGATTTTTGCGGAGAGCACTGTAAGACTCATGAGAGATCATTGAAAGACCATTGAAAGACCAGGCAGAGTCCATGGAAAGAATTCTGAAAGATTACTTGTTGCATAAAAGATCTCTGAAAGACCACTGAAAGATCTCTAAAGGACTAGTCTAAGACCAGTAAGACAAGAAATATCCATCAGTCTTTCAGAGTTCTTTTAGGGGTTTTCTGAGCCATTCCACAGAGATGACAAATTTCAGTGATCTTGAAGACTGCTGTAAGACCTCACCAATTTTAAGTCTTTCAGTGGTCTTTCAATGGTCTCCATTCTGTGGAATTGGGGCCTTAGCTGCATGGTAACTTAACTATTGCAGTGTAAATGCTTGAGTAGTGAATTGGAGTGCTATCATTCAAGTGGGCCTGTATTTCAAGACTACACAGCTCAGAATGTTGGATTATGGGTTAAAAACCTCACCAGATTGGATTTGTTGAGGATTTGAGATGGTGCTATAAGGCTGCTGGTTTGCATTTGCTTTAAATGTTTTGTTTGTGCTCTTACAGAAGAAGCAGCCGAGATCGTGATCCTCGGTGAACAGATCATCGAGCTCCAGCAGGGCCAGCCTTTCACCATTGAGGTGGAGGTCAGGACGGCCGATGGCGAGGTCGTCGACTGCGAGCAGAACCGTCGGCTGAGGGTATCAGCAGGTTTCAAGCACTACGTCCCTAACCAGGGAATGCCGCTCTTTGATCTCATAGAAGAGATGGAAGAAATACCCATCCCAACACCATAGTAAGACTCCATCTTTTGTAGTTCCGGGTGGGGGGGTGTAATAGTTGTGACTCTCATCTTATAATCAGAGGGTCCTGTGTCCAAATCCCTCTCTGGTCTAGCATCTTTTGGCAAGGTGTTAATCTACTCTCTTTTCCAGTATCCACCCAGGTGGTGGTTACCCAGAAGGATGCCAAAAGCCACTTTGGTATGATTAGCCCAAATTTTGTCCAACCCCACCTATGATAATGCTCCTGATGATTTTATGAAATTGATAAGGTCTCCTAAACTATTTCTTTCTTTTTATCTCCTTCTTGAAGTGGTTACGAGGTTGTAGCCTACCCCCTCACGGACTACGACAATCTGAAAGAGAAGTTATCAGAATCTGTCTTAAAGCCTTCAACTGCTGCCACAGATGCGCTGACTGTGGTAACGGATGCCATGACTGCAGATAATGTCAGTGTAACGTTAGAAGAGGACGGGGAAGGAGAGGCGGAGCTTGGACCAGAGGTTGCACCAAGCACTGAGATACCGCCTAGTACAGGTATGCATCATTCCGGGATGTAGACCTGGGGGCCGTTTCATAAAGCTGTTCGTAAGTTAACAGCGACTTTAAGAACGACTGGTGATCCTTTCTTGCGTGCTAAATCATCGCCAATGGTGTGTACCATTTACCATAAGAAAGGATCACCAGTCATTCTTAAAGTCGCTCTTAACTTACGATCAGCTTTATGAAACACCCGCCAGGGCTCTGTCTCACAAAAGGGATGCAATTGATCGGATCAACCACAACTATGGAAAGCCAGCGCTGCCAACATCTATTATGCTTGTTTGTTAAAAAAATTCTAGATATCATGTATATCATACATTCATCATTTGTCTTGGCAACTGAGTGTTCCTCTTTGTTTACAAGAAGACATTGTGTAGATTTCATGAAAAGAAAATCATGACATTGATGGATATCCATACAGTTGAGGTTGATCAAATAGATCACAGCTCCTTTTAAGACCAGAGCCAGGCCACAATTTACTGGCCTAGGCACAGATCACATGTACAAAGTCTATGGGAGAAGGCTTTCTCCAGCAGCCTCGTGGCTTGGAAGTACAAGCCTCAACTGTATGCCTTGCATCATCTAAAATAACTTTGATACATATCTTCATGCTGTACACTATGTGCGTGGGCCTTTCCACAAAGTTAGGGCAGAGCTTCAGTTATGCTGACATATCAGCATAACTAATTCATAACAATTCGTCGCACGCACCACGAACCGTCCTTGTGGAATAGATACAGTGCGCTATCGCGCCTCGCGATTTCACCACGAACCATCCTCTCTGTTACGATGCCCACTGTGGCGTAAATAATTCACTTCAAGAAAATAAAAAGATACGGGATGAAACTTTGGAACCTAAACTGTCGAACGAAGGCACTGGCAAATAATTTGCTTTTCTTGAAGGTGCACTTATTGCTGGTTTTAAAACAGCTTTTCTTTAAATGCGTTTTCTGCGAAACTAACTTTTGTATCGAAGTGCGCAGAGAGGGCGGGTCGTGGTACGTGTGACGAATTGTGAAATATAATAATTATACGATTTGTTGTTTGTTGGCTTTATATAAATTTGTATTGAGACCATACAGTTTCTGGAATTTTTGTGCCATTTAGACTTGATATTTATGAAATTGTGAAGTTATTGAGCAAAACAGTTTATACTAAGCCTGAGTCATATCGATTATTTTGAAAACCGGTGTTCGACAGCTCTAATTCGATCGAAAATCGATGCATCGAATATTGAAGGCGGGGAAAATTTAGTCTTGTTTTTGCGTCGTTGCGATGCGCTTTGCATATAGATGCACTATACGCACTGATGGTCTGCGCTGGCGTTGGCCGGGTGAGCGTTGCACAAGCAGATGACAGAGCAAAGTTCGTTTGTATTTTTCATGATCACAAAACACACAAAAAAATGCCGGGGACCAAAGCAGAATTCTTCCCAAAATATCTTCAACAATGATATTTGCAGATGACAACATATAAGTTTAAAATGAAACAATAATAAAGACATGAATCACGCAGAGTCGATCCAAATGATTTTCGGTCAACTAGCATTCGCAGTCCATTCACCAGCCTCGTCCGCAGCTCGGTACACTCACTCTCCCGAAACGACAGGCGTGCTTGACGTCAGCGCCAGCAAACAAGTGCAATCAACGGAGAGCGCTGTAACTTGCCTGAGATTGTGTAGTTGGATCCAAAATGAGCTCCAAATAAATTTATGGGAATAAATACGTAATTTTCTCTGGATGGCATTTGAATTGCTATTCAATGCTGATATAACGATTGTGAGGAAAGATTGTGGAATATGAGTTATGACGATGTTCGAGAATTAATCCTGATGACAATCCAGTTTTTCAGGCGCAATTGAGCATATGCGATCAAAATAAATACGAATGGTTCGAATCGAGCCCTAAATTCATCTAAATTATTACGATTTAACAAGATTTTATGGTCATACTAAGAATATTGACGATGTCAGCAAAGTATGTTATGTTCATATGGAAGAATTAATACTGGGATTATTTCTATGATTCCATTTCTGGACGTCTCCTCCAAGCTCCGAGAAAATAAGCACAATGCGCATGCGTGTTCGATGACGTATGACATATTTTCCCATTCATGAAATCAGAGCCCAAAGTTGGGCACAAACTAGCTTCAAATTGATGGGAAAAAAAATCAAACGCAATTTTCTCTGTTTTGTCATGTAAAATGTTATTATATGGTGATATTACGAACTTGAACAGAGTTTTTGCATGTAGACAATGTTCGAGAATCAATCCTGACGTGATGATTATTTTTTTTAGACAAGTGCACTAGCTCGACTCAAGAAGTCAAGTCGATCGTCATGAGATGCCCGCCATTGAAAATTGAAACAAAATACAAACGTTTCACATCAAGCTCTAAATTCATATTAATGATTATCATATGCAAATTATTGTTAAATATTACGATTAAATAATGTTCTATGGTCATGATATTAATATTGTTCATGAAAGCAAGATTTATTTTACGTTGATCGCGTCAATTTCCGGCCATTTTCTGGTTTGATTAAAGAACAGTAGTGCGCATGCACGATTGATGGCCATGACTTCCATTCATGAATTCATCGTGCATAAATTATCTCGGCACGAGCAGACGAGTAAGACTCGAACTATGATCGAAATAAACTTCAAATTAATGGTGAATAGCATCATAATTACTCAATCGGTTTCATTTTGGGGGCAATAGAAATCAAGTAAGTAGTAGATATTTTGATGATTGATTGTGTAAACCAAACGAATCGGCCGGCCGACGTTTTTTTTTTTTTTCGATGCACCGATTTTGCAAAATCTGCACCGGTGTTCGATGACATCGATCGAACACCGATTTTAAAATCGATTCGACTCAGGCTTAGTTTATACCACTATTACATGAACACAGTGTCCTAGTAGCTTAGAGATAATGACATTTTGTCCTAATTGCAACTGATTGACACCAATGGGTATAATTTTGTAATGTTCTTTTTAAGATAAGAAGTATGTATAGGAAATCTGAGGTATTTAGAGCTACCTCAGTTGACAAGTGAATTTGCATATTATATCAAATTTTCATCAACCTGAGTTGATACCATAATTTTACTTTTTTGTTACCAATTGTGGAAAAATATACCAACACAACTTGATATAATGTAGGCTATTACCAATTAAGACTTGTCAAAGATATTGAGATCATATTTGCCTTATTTGATAATAAGATAATATCAATTCTGTACTTTTTCACCAGCTGCTGAAACAACGATAGCCCCTAGCGAGATGACAGGAGATGAGATCTCGGAGTCACCCCTCCCTCCCCCTGTCGATCATAGAGTAGTGGAAAAAGGAAAAGCAGAATTCTTGGTAAGGTCAACATTAAACTTTTCAAATATTGGTGCTTCAATGTTGATGCATATTGATGCTTGTTATTCAGGCCTTGAATTTCAATATTGTTAGGGTAAACTGCTTTTTCATAAGGCACATTTCTATATTACAGCTCAAATGGGAAAATAAAAAAATGGCATGGCAAATCTATTGGGTAAAAAGATGGGCATAGAGGCCAGTCAACAGGGCATCCGCTGCGCTGCCATGAATTTTGATTTTTTTTAAAAACCCATGATAAAATATTTTGAAAGATCCATATACTTCAATGATTTCAACTGTTTTGTCACCAATTGAATCTTATTACATTTTTATCATAGATATTGAACTAAAAATTTGTTGAATCGCCCAACACAAAGTACAGTATCTGGAGCATATGTTGTTTCACAACCATAGTATTGTATACTGATATATTTGGAAGCATATTGATGCTGGGGTGAAAAAACCTCAAAGCTCAAACAAAGTTAAATGTTCAGTAGAGTATGCCATAACAGCTTAGGATGGAAACATTAATGAATTCAATATCAATCCATCAGGTTCATATAGAAAGCATACTCAAATAGAGTTTCAGAAAACTATTAATTCTTTAATTGGATCATTACTATTGCAAAGAGTATTGGACTAAATATGAGTTAATGATTATTCTTTTGCTTATTTTATTCCGTATTAATTTGGATTCAAATCAAACATGCTTCTTTGTATCCACTCTCCCATGCTCATTACATTCTCATTTACCCCAATCACCATGACAACACCACATACAAACAATTGACCAATCAGGACCTGTATTTTCCTGGTGTCTCCCCATCCTATCTACCATTTGTTCTGGCCGAGTTTGACAAGGGTCCAAAGAAGAGCAAATCTGTTAACAAGATGGCGGCATCTGAAAAGGAGAGGGAAACTCCTACAGGTAGATCTGACACCTCTTATCAAGCCCTTTCTCCAAGTTTAGCTTCGAAACGTTTATAGCAGCGTAGTTCCTGCAGTTGTGTTCACACATCCTTTTGTTTTCAAATTTCCTGTCATGTTCTTCCATCATTGCTAAAGCAGTTCAGTTCGGAATTTGCATGTTTGCTTTGATTTCAACATTCACTTATTTATTACAATTTATCTTATACATAATTACATATGTGTCTAGTGTTCATTCGTGGTATCTTTTAGTTTTATGTTCTACAGATATTACTCTGTATACACATAGAGCAATCTAGCTATAGTCTGTTTTAAAGGAATTATATCCTCTATTTTTTTCTTCATTTAAAAACTGAGTTGAAAATTTATCCAAATTATTCAATTTCTTTTCTCTCTACCAATAACTTGTTTTGTTTATGTTTTTTATTCATGCATAATGATTTGCATTATTGTAACCTTTTTTAGTGCATGTTGAATTTTGATTTTATTCCAAACAAACTTGCCAGAATGTAGTACATTCAAGAGAACCGCAATGCTTCCAGTTGAAAACTCATAATTTATGATATATGATATTTGAGTGATTTTTCATTCTTTATATTTTAGAATTATCTACCCACTTTCGATTTATTGCCTATTTTTTAAATTTTGTTTACTGCTTTTGAACATATATGATTGATGTGAGATAGAGAGATTTGTATTATTTTATCATATATAATTGCTATTTGCAGTGAATACTCGTAATCATAGATTTAGTCAATATATTTTCAAGGACATTCATCCAAGTATAATCATCTTTACATTGCATGAAATAATGCTTATATGCCTAATGTTATAAACTAGAAAGCACTGTTTCACCATTGCTAGGTCAGATTTGTGAACAGGTTGTAATTCTTTGAAGATTATAATTCACATGTCTGCTTTTCAAGTCAGTGTCTGCTTTTCCATTTTTTCACTGTTGAAGTATTTTCTGTGTCTCAAGTCAAAAGCCAATTAAAGTGTAGAAAATGCTTTGAGTGAGCACTGCTTACAACATAGTCTCTACAAAATCCCTGTTGCAAATAATCTGCATGTTATTATGTGAATATTAATTTTTTAATGTATATTTGTGCAGTTTGAAAATGCATGCCAATGGCAGTTGATACATTCAGATAAATAATTTGCTTTACATTTTGAAAAATGCTTTTATGCAAACAGGTACATTACTATATTAAGTTAACAATGTAATAAATACAATGGTGAATCATATTAAGCAGTGAATGGCAAGACATGAAAGTTCCATTAAAATAATTACATTACCTTAGACCTGTTAATTAGGCATTAATCCTAAACATACATGTATCATTCAAGTAATATATAAAAAAAAGGAATGAATAAAACCTGGTGTTAAAATTATGACTCGGCAAAACCTATTTTTTAAGGTGCTTGAGCTTGTGTTCTCATATGAAAAAAAATTGCCAAATGAGGCCTCATGAAAAGCTCTGGACATACATAGAACAACTGCATCTTTCGGGATCAGGCAATTCTTTCATTCCATCACACCTGAAACCCTAGATGTATGCTTGTGCATTTTGGGATTATTGACTACTGAATTTTCTTTGACTCTCATAAGCAGTTTAGGGACCATCCAGCTCCTGTATTTCCTGCCTTCTCTCCAAATCTTGGTGATGATGGTGAAATGAGGACTCTACTTTGCCGTATTCCAATATTTTACACCTCCATTGCTTATACTAAAGTATTCTAATTCACATTCTTTACACCTGTAGGGCAAGGATTGTGTTCACTCCCTTGGTGCTTATTGTCATTGTTTTATGCCCTTAGGAAGTAGCGAAGCCTTCTCCGCCATTAAATTATCGACGATTCTTTATTAATGACATGTATTCTTTAGAAGCCAAGAAACAAGAAGCAGTATATTTCAATCCTAAAGGAGCAGTTTATCTTTAACACTTTTAGGATGTATTGAATTGTTCTGCTATCGATCGCTGTCAACCATTCTCCGGCCATTCTTAGAAACCGAGGTACAGATAGACAGTGCTAATACCCAGTGTATCTAACACCTGTAGCATGAAGTATGTAAAGCCTCCTTATCCACTTGGCCATCAGTCATTTTGAAATAATGATGTTATTTTCAAGAAAATCCAGACTACTAGTAGATTACACTAATAGTTCTAATAATCAGTGTATTTTGATATCTTTAAGATTTAGTGTTCTATTCAACCATCCACCATTGATGCTTAAACACCTACAGTGCTAATAACCAGTGTATTTTAACACCTTTAGTATGTTGGGCTGCCTTCTGCTGAGTTCGGACATCAACAGTGTTCTAATTCTTGAAGCCTTCAACCACTTCCACAGTGCTAATGATCAAGTGTATCTTAACACCTTTAGGATGTAGTTCTGCCTCCCGCTCCATTTGGCTATCAACCATTCTCCATCCTCGACATCACCCTTGAGGAAGAAGCCCAGAAGAAGGCCAAGAACTCCAAAACGGCCGGTCTAGCGAACCAGCTTAGGATCGGGGCCAAACTCAACAAGAGTATAGGTGACCATTGAAAGCTTTATCAAAAGGCACAGTCATACCTGCGAAATCGACTCCAGACAGATCAAAGCTATTACGTCACTTGTAATGACATACCATCGGTCCGTTTGGAATTGGTTTCGTTGGTGTGACTGTAGCAGACTCTTGCACGTCTTCTAACAAACTGAAGTCTGTTTATTGAGTCATACTATGGCTTGACTAATTGCCCTCGTCACACCATCAAGAACAAACCAAGGACCTCTTAATACAGAGATAAGCAATCAATCGCACTATTGATTCATATGCTTTATTCAGTTCAATTTATTTGAATTCTTAATAAAAAACATGAAAACAAAATATACATACATGTAAGTAAAAAACTTATAACAACATGGAAAACAAAATTATGAGAACGAGGGGCCAACAAAAAAGAGCAAATAGTTGATAAAAAATGATCAGTGCAATCAGTCATAAAAATCTTCCCCATTATCAATTGGTGAGTAATGTTTTGCATGCACATGTGTTCATAATTGACTGTACATTTGATTTTTATGCTTGATTGCAAGTAATAATCAATATAATCAAGCATTAAAATCATCCTATGATTGAACGCTTTGATCTCTGTGTTACGAGCCCTGATTTGTGATCTACTGAACATAGAATTCTCAACACTGATTTATTCTGCTATTCTTTCAACTTGATGGTGTGATGAGGTTATGATACTCTCTGGTATATGGGCTGATTAACATAGATTATTCTCACCTTTGTCTATTTTCTTATCTTTGATGTGGGGTTTTTAGAGGAGCATGAATAACACTTGACCATTTACTTGGTGGTTGGCCAACTTTGAGTTTCGATCTACAGTGTACAAGCAGAGCATTTTATGCAGTCTTGAGCATGATTTTCTTTGACAATATCCTCTCAACCAATCAGATTAAAATATTTCAGTGCATGAAAATCACGGACGAGTTATTTGAGAGAATTCTTCCCTGATCTCTTCATTTCTGGGTCCTGTATCACAAACCATTGTAATTAATTGTATGATGGTGGGCCCCAAGTCTGCGCACCTAACGATTTGAGTTAAGATTTAAAGTGAATTTCTTTTTATTTCACAAAATCTTTCAGTTGATAATGTTCCTTACATCATAATGAGTTAGTGTGCCAAATATCTCATAAAAATTTGAAAGAAATATATGATTTTCCTGGAAAAAACCTCGGGTTGTCATTTTCAGATTGAAACAAAAATGGTACCCCATGTCTGCGCACTCATTCACTTTGCACACGTTTCGGGATTTTGATGACAAAGGCTACATTTTGAGGCTTTTGCATGAAATGCCCTGAATTCATTATTTTTCCACCATTTTGAGGCGGGATTTTTTATGAATACCTGTCTATGTATTGCATGTGTAAAGTTCGTGCTCATTGCGGATCTTTTTTTTACTAGAATGGCGCAGATACGCGGGTGCGCAGACTTGGGAGACCGCGCAGACATGGGGGAACTGACCATAGGATTGATTTCCAAGGTTCTTTGCCTTATAATGATCACAATGTGCAATTAATTATGATTTGAAAATAACACTTGTACGATCGAACTTTACATTTTGTGTAACAGGACCCAGACTTGTATATTTGAAAGAGGATAACACCCTCTTTTTTTTTCAAAGCTGTCTTTTCAAAAAAGTAAATTAAACAAATAAGAAGAAAGGAAGGAAGAAATAAAGTAGAATGAAAAATTAGGTTATCATAAATTTGTGTGAAGTACATTTGATTTGTTACTTGTTACAAGTTACTTGTAGCTAGAGCAACAGATATTCTCGTCTGAAGTTGTCTCCCAAACATATTCATCCATTTTCTGATATTAGGATTTCCTTTTCAAATACCTGCAATTATTGATGTAGGTTTGGGTGTTGGAAAGATTATCAAGCATAATTGAAACTTCAATCTATTTTCTTCTTTTGTAAACTGTTTCATATTTCTTTCAGAAGAAGATAGTTCACATGATATTTTTAAAGTTGCCATGTTAGAATTGGCCTTGTTTGATGTATTCTTTAAATAATTAAATGAAGTTTGATGGATTTTTCAACGAATCTATGAACTTCTTTTCAGTGTGTGAATTTAAAGTCACAAAGTTGTTCTTTTCCATTTCAATCTAGTAGTTTTGTGAATGACATCACCCTTTGACATTTGAACTTTTTCTCAGCTTCTCCCACGCCTAGTGGCAAGTATTCTTTAGTCTCTCCTTCACCTAGCGCCCATGGCCGCTCTGCCACTGGCACGCCGAGCGGCAAATTGCCCTCGGCTGTTTCTCCTTCACCTAGCGTAGACCGCAAGACGCAAACACCTGGTATAGGTAGGCTTCCGGCACCATGTTTTCTTCTTCTTTGGGCAAAGGCCTAGGTTTTGTTGTCCATCACATGCACATTTGCAGTGTTCTTTAGGCACCAAATTAGAAAAATGGAAAGTGATGAAAGTGAACGTGTTGGTCAAGAATGAGGTGCTTTCCTAAGGGAACATTGTATGTTATACCCCAGCGAGGACGTGGTGATCCTTCCCTCCCCCCTTTTATCCTAAGGTGGCGGGAAGAAAATCCAAAGAAACCAATACTTTGCAGTAAAATCGTGTTTTGCAAAATGAGATGTGATATCAGTCTCTTAAACAGTTTTTCATCCTTTAAACATTTAAATTACATAATGCTGACCGTAGATCCTGCAAAGAACAATTGATCCTTCTCCTTTTTCCAAAGGTGGCGGGAAGTACAATCCCCAACGAATCCAGCAACGTGCAGTAAAATTATGAATGTTTTGCAGAATGGAATTTAAAATGAATCTGTAAGGCGCTTTCATGGGCAGTCTACATGTTTTAAGATGACAATTTGCTGAAACTACACTCTGTGAAAAAGCTATGGAAGTGCATGTGTTATAAATGCATCTTAAGGGTTTTAGCCAATTGACACTGTTCCGTTGAACCATTGAAACAAATCACAGACCTTTGCCTCCTGCAAGCATTGTCGTGTCAGGGATAGTGAGATGGTGATGCTGGGAGAAATATACATAGCATTATGGAATATGTCCCTTGTTAAAATGATTCTTCTCTGGGCGATAGACAGCATCTGTTACTACTTAAATGTCCTATAGGTGTTAATTAGATCCCCCATACTCACACTTGTTGGTCATTGTAATTGCTTGATGGATGATGTCAAAGAAAAAGTAACAAAACAGTAGGTAAATTTGTTAGTCGGTTTTGAAAAGCGGGGCTTTTGGATTACGAATGAATGAAGATTAATGGAATAAAAAGAAGTGTTTCTGCTTAGAAAGTGATGCAAATTATTTCTGATGTAACAAGGCAAAAAAGCAGAAATATGGCTTGAATGTTTGGGAATGAAACCAAAGATTGGGGATGGGAGATATTGCATCTTTTGAATATTGGTGCTGTATGTGTTTTAAGGCAACGTGGGTGTGAAGGAAGGAAAGAAAATATCATTATAGGTAGAAATAACTTGCAGTGAGCAATTTGAGTGGAAGCGTTGATTGCTGCTGAAAATTTAGATGTTGAAGGAATATTGCCAATATATTACTAGTACTGATGATGATGTTGATTAAGATGATGATGATGGCAATGAATATGGAAGTAGTGATGATGGTGATGATGGTGGCGGTTATGATTACGATGACGGTGATGGTGATGATGATGATGAAGAAAATGATGATGATGATGATGATGGCAATGATTTTGGAAGTAGTGATGATGATGATGGTGGCGGTTACAGTGATGATGATTATGATGGCCCGGTTGCTTGAATAGTATGAGCACAATAGTGGTATCAAATAGTAGGAAATATAATAAGAAGCAGTTAAGTTGTGACAGTCATAATAACACTTATAAGTATGATATTGATTATGAAAAAAGAGAAGATAGAGAATAGGCTAGCCAAGTTGAAGGACATGGACTTCTGAAAAAGAAAAAATTCTCATGCTGGATTTATTAAAAATTTTCAAATCTTTAATTTAATTTACTTGCATTGTTATGAAGAAATTCAAAATATTTGATGTGAATTTAGACATTAATGGCAAGGTACAGAATTTTTTATTTTAACGTGAACTACAAAAAATATATTGCTTCCAATGCAATTCTGTTAAAATCTTAATTGCAATTATGATTTTTATTTGCTGAGTCTGTACTTATCTTATTGTAGAATGAGAAGTAATTTAGTAGAAAATCTTTAAATTTTACCTAAATAATTCAACTGAATTGTATATTTGTCGCAGTTTGGGTTGTTAATAGCAAGACATTTCATGCATGATTTTTTTATTTCTTTTATGAATGCTTTCACTTTTTCAATGGCAAATTGATTTTCTGCTTTGTATACGTTCACTTTATGGTAAGCAATGTGCAAATGTTTATTTCAGAACTTTAATTGCCCATTTTGTATGGGATACTGTTATGCACATTGCATCCACATCCACTTATAATCTGTTCTCACTTTTAAATTTTATTCACAATTTTGTTTAATTTGACTGCTAATATGGCACTTTAATTGTTAAATTTATAGATGTCCCAAGGACTAGGTAATGTTGCCTTTTTGTCAATCCTAACATAATGAGAAACTCTTTACTCAATAGCCACTTTCCGTTATTATCGCACAATTTCCAGTTTGATGAATTTCTTAGCTGCTGTTTCCTGAGTGTTACGGGGAGTTTATGCTATGCATGAACCACTGTAGTTCTTGAGACTGCTAATTGCAGAGCAGTGAAAATCCTAAGGTCTAATTGAATATGAACGTTCAAGCAAGTACTCGTAATTTATAACATGTATATTGGTACTCAAATGAAATATTCCATGCACTCAGTGCCATATACCTGTTTGAACCATTGCGTTGATCTGATACACCATTTGTCAGAAGCATCTTTAAGGCTACAAGAGAGATTCTTACTTTACACTGTTTGAACTTGTGCATGATGATTATTTTATTCAATGTGTATTTAATGGTAGCATCTGGGTCTAGTAGCATCCTGGGGGGGGCACTCAACCAAAAAAGTGGTGGGGGTGTGCCGCGGGCGAGACAAAAAAACGGGGGCCTTGGAGCAGGCTTATTGTAAAAAGGAGGGTCCTCTTAACAGGCTTCGGAACTATAAATTATACAAGTGCATAGTTTGTGAAAACGGGGGTCCTTGGAATGGTTTGCCAGCGTGTGAGTGCGTATGCATCCCTACGGAACGGTATGCGTGTATGATGCAGCTAGCCCTGCGGCACGGCCGCCGGGTGCGCAGAGGCGATGGTCGGACAGTGCTCTGCAGCCGCTTTTCACCAAAAGAAGAAAAGGCTATGCTTTGGAGTGGCTTTCTTTGTTCTTTTTTTTTCAATAAGACAAAAATGCTTTGCCTTGGAACGGAAATTTGAGTGTAAAAATGGGGGTCCCCTCCGCGGTACATACCCACTATGCATTATATGAGAATCGATGTGAGAAAAAAAAATTAGACATAGAATATGATATATAATATAATATAATTGATGATATACAGTGAAAAGTCACACACTTCAGAGGCACTTGATGCTAGCCCGCATTAGATTTGCTGCGAAGCCATTCATGTATGATCTGTAGAACTCCAGTGGCATTAGAATTTACAATACCATAGTTTAGGATTTGTTTTCTTACTTGTAAAATATGATCACATTTGGGAATACACTTTTTCCATAGACCCTTGTCTTGAGCTATCTTTGGCATGGGGCTTAATGGGTAAAGACAACATAGACTTGTGCATCTCATTAATTTATATTTTATATTTTCTTTCTTGTATAACAAAAAAAAGTAAAGTGGCGAGGTGAACTAATTTTTGTGATAACTCATTGAACGAATGCTGTGTGGAAATGCATGTGATTGATACTTGACAATATAATAATTTAACAATTGGAATGTGATTGATATAAATGTTTGTAATTGCAACCATAATGTTTTGTGTTTTGGGGTCATATTCAATATATACGGGAACTTTGTATTTCACTTTGTTTTTATTATAAGCAATTAGCATAGCTGTGTGAAGTTCCAATGGCAAGCTAGCCTATATTATTACCAAGTGATAAAATCAATTGGTGTAACTTGGTCAATCCCAAAACATGCACCCCAACACATATTTGCATGAAAAGTATTAATTTTTTTATCACTGCTTATAAAGTCATGCTTTTCAAGGCCTGCCAAATGAATTAAATAAAAGTTGGCCAGGGGAAAGCTTTGAAATTTTGACAATGCACTGAACCAAATGAATTATATATAGAAGTTGGCCGGGGAAATTTCATGAAATTTGGACATTGCACTAAATCAACGCCTTGACTAAATTCCACAATTTGCCCAGATTCTAGCTACACCTGTATGGTCTAAGGAGTAAAATACAAATGGACTCATTGAATTGAATATTGACCCATGTTGCTTGTACCTAAACTAACCTTTTTTTTAAATGCACGTTTGCACCATCATTGTAGTGCTTGTATCCAATGCACTCAAGTTTATTAATGACTTAGACGACGCTGACGAAGGTAACTACAAACTAGTATGCTTCACTTGTCACTTATATATATGTTCATTCAATTGATTATATCAGTCCATTCTGTTTACTGGTAATGTCATGAAATTTTGGTGATTTCTGGTGCCCGTTTCATAAAGGACTTGCAACTGTTGTAACTTAGCCATAGTGGCAACTGCCATGTTAACAGGGCTCAGCAGTCAATCAGAATCAAGATTTTCATGGTAGTTGCCATAATGGCAAAGTTACAACAGTTGCAAGTCCTTTATGAAATGGGCCCCTCATGGAAAGTCAGAACGAGACCACAACCCCTTTTGGAAGACGTAATTGTGGCATATCTGAGATGGTTAAAGCGAAAAGTCTGTTTTGTCAATCCAAAACTTGTATCATGCATGCTATCATAATTTGAGAATTATTTTGAATGATTATGATTACACAGCTGCAAAGCCACTGGAAAAAACACAGTGATAGTGGAAATAAATCTTTATGAACAAGTCTGACTATTTGGATTTTCTATTGTCATATATTATATTTGGAATTAGAATCTTGAAATGTATACCAATCAGTACATTCAGTTTCATCCTACATGTACATTAGCCTACTTATAGTGCATTTAATGCCTCTTTAACTACAGTGCATATAAAAATAAGTCTATAAAAACTTTGTTTCAAATCATGATATCTATATTTTGATGTTAATAGATCCTCTGAAATCTTATCTTTGAAATGCAATTTAAAAAAATAAATTTTGTTCATGCTTGACTGAACACAGGACGTTTAAACCAGGGGTTCAAAAAGAGGCTTGTGCCAGAATGGCAGAATATGAGTAATATGATGATAAGACTTCTTGCTAATGAGCAGCCTTCCTCTTAACCTTTTCATTATCTGTGCCATAATTTTCTAATTATGCTTTCAAATTTTATTTCCAAATTTATTTATTTACTTGAATAATTTTTTTTTCATTTAGACTTTTACATTTGAATTTTCCTTCATAAGTAAGAGAAGAAGACTTTTTGTCAACCCAAGCAAGAAGATTTGCATTATTAATTGGGAAAACTTGTAATTATTCAAATCCTTTTATGTGAAACAAATTATATCACGGTACCTTTAAAAAAATGAATCCTATTTTCAAGGGATTCTTGATCCTTTGACCAATTTTAATTATATGCTTGACAGCACAAACAGGAAGGGGTTCATGTCTTTCAATGGCAATGGTGTATTGAGTCAATTTTGAAGGAGCTAGATATGGCAGATCAGGATGAAATGTATTGGAACTTTGTAAGCGAGCGAAGGGAACAAATATTCCCAGTTTTTCATTACAATTTTTTGGACATAATATTCAGAAAATGATATCATATTTTACTTTCTATCTTTCCTTTTATTTCCTTTCCACTTTATTTTTCTTGGTCATTATCTTTTTAATTGAGGGGGAGGGGAGCATCCTCGAGCCCCCACCCATCTGTATGGCATTGTTCAAAAGGCTTCATAACCTTTGTAGCACACAATGAAAGGATTTGAAAAAAAATACATGCTCTCCCATACTTCGGTTAATAAAAAATTGTTTTTTCTTGAAGACGGAATATTCAAAGCTAAAAGAGAACATATTAAAAAGAAACAACAACAGCACAATTCAAGTAAATAAATAGATTTGAAAATGATATTTGACCGCATAATTTGAAAATAATGGCAAAGATAATGAAAAGTTTAAAGGGAAATCTACTGATTAGCAATAAGTCCAATCATCGTATTTCTCATTTTATGCCAATTTGGCGAAAGCCTCCTTTATAACCTCAGACAAAAACATTCCGTGTTCGCTCAAGCATGAATGAAACCAATTTTGGCATTTGAAAGATAAGACTTCAGACCACCTACATGTATTAACACCAAAATATAGACATCATAATTTGATACAAAAATATAGATTTATCAAATCTGTCCCGTTTCTTTTTGATACGCACTGTATAGACCAATCTGATGGTGAAAGCCCTGTTTGCTACAAAGCAAAAATATCACATATTTTTTGGAATGCACCATGGCCATTGAAGGCTGTGAAGGCCAGTTGCATAATGCAAGGTTTGATTCAGGGGCGAATCCATGATTTTCCAAGGGGGGGGCACATTTTCCTGAGGAAAGTATAACAAGCAAAAAAAAAGGTTTTCACCCCCAAATTAAGGACATTTCTTTAACGGCATATTTACATTACAAATTTTGATTTTGCCTTTCAAAAAAAAGGGGGGGGGGGGCACGGTCTAGCTGTGCCCCCCTGGATCTGCCATGGGTCGGATTGGTCTATAAATCTAGTACTTTAATAGTTAAATGTATTTCATGATAATACTTGTATATTACCATATTTATCTATCTGCTATTTACTTTTTCGTCTAAAAGTGTTGTATCAGAAAGATGTTTTATACTTTGTATTTGATGTGAAATTCTACATCCTCAATGCATATATTGTCAACGATTCTCAGTAATATCATTCACATTACAATATAATCACATATGACTACATGTATCATACTATCTTAATAATTTTTTTCTTTGTACTAGTACATTTTATTCTTTATTTTTATAAATCTTTTTATATCAAGTCCACTTTTTAGACTTCTCTTAACCTCTCTTTGTATTTCCCTGCTCAACAAAGCAGGGTCATTAAGATTGAATAGTTTACTTTTAGAGCTTGTCTTATATAAGTTTGTCATATACTAAAACTATTGTTTTGCATGATTTTGTTATCCTTTGTGCATGAAAAATTTTGTAATTTGCTTGTGGAACATTTATTCTGGAAACTTGTCATAATTGGTAATGAAATTTATGCTTGCTTCGTGCTAGAGACTTGCTGTTGATTTGACTCTAATTATCATGAATGATAATCACTAACTGTTTGCTGTTCAAATAATATTACAATATACTTGTGTGGATTGAAATGTACAATTTGTATGGATATGATCAGTAATAACTATGAATATGTAATATCCAACAATTTGCCCTTGTAACTTTATCGTAATACTTAGTTCCCAATTTCATAATTCGCCCCACCATTGAAGCAGTGATCTTTATTGTGTTATAATCATAGTGATCGTATCATATCAGAACTGGCAATCGTACTGATCACCGAAAAACTTGGAATAGTTAAAAAAATTCTCACAATCGTGATGGAAGGCAAACAAATCATGGCGTTGGATCGCACAGCTGTGGAATCAGGGATTATAGTTATGATGAAAACATTCATAAAGTTGGTTTTAATTATCTATTTAACAGATCAGTAGAAATTTCCACATTGTCTCTTCTAATGCTTCAAAGTTTCATCTTGCTGAGAATAACAGATTAATATTAAAAAAAGATTGACAGATTGAAGAGAAAAAGATTGAAAATACACTGTAATACAGTAATATTTCACTTGTGGATAAACTGGATATACACATGGGTGAAAGTTGAACAACTATTACAATATATGTCACTCATTTTGAAGCTTTTGTTTAATCTTATACCCATAGATGAACTTCACGTGAAATCAGATCAATTTTCTGTCGATAAACTCAAGGACTTCAAGCTGAGCAAAGCAAAGAGAGAGAAGTACTATGGCGACCTCAGATATGCAAGACCAGGTTAGTTTCTTGAATGTTTACTTTCAGGAACAAATGGGGAGGGATGGTGCTACAGGACAAGAGATGAATGTTCCCCTTGTTTTTTTTAAGAAAATGAAAAGAAAAGAGAAAAATACAGAACAAAAAATATAAATGAGAGACTTAGAGAGATCTGGTTTGTTTAATTCTGTGTTTATACTCAAATTTTATGTCATTCAGTTGAAAGAAATGATGGCACCTTTGGGATGCCTTGCCCATAGTAATAAATACCCTAGCACTGACGGGAGGGGGTGGGGAATATTTTACAAAGGTTGGTATCAAGAAAAAGTGCTAGAAATCAATGATTGTCATTTCTCAAACAGCAACATTTCTGCCTGAAATTTTCAGGGCTTGCTTTTATGTAACGCTAGCTTTACTCTTTCTACTGTGAACAGGGTTTGTTACTGGAAAGGCTCAAAAGATTTTCCTGCTTCTGACAGAGGGTATATAATTATGCGGTTCATTCTCACATGGACAGAATTGCCACATTTGGTCACATGTTAGACCATTAATGCAAACCATTGCTTATGTAATATATCTGAAGATGGGACAAAATGTTTTATACGAGTCGTAGAATCTCTTAATTGAATCTTTTTACTTCCAGGTGAATACGTGATAATGGTCGATGACATCACTGAGCCCCCTTTCCGCGGGTTCCGTCTTCCTACGGCTTTCTGTCTGGTGCGGATAGCCTTCCCCAAGAAAACCAAGAAAGTGACGAAATCCAAGAAGGATTCTAAGTCGAGCACCAAGTTGGCTGCAGGAGGTGACTGACACATGGACAGATGATGAACAGATGAATTGGAAGCCACGATTGTTGTCAACTAGTCACAACAGATTTCGACCGGTCACAACTGGATTGGCCACAACTAGTTCCAGCTTCCACCTTTTTGTGGAACAATTTACACTTAAATTGTATTTGAATGTGTTTGAAACAAGTGCTTGCTTTGAACTCCAAGGGAGTGTTTCAACAAAGGAACTGTCAGATGTTTTATATGACAAAGTCTGTTTTTTTTATCCATCATTTACCACAATAACAGTGCTTCTCAGCCAATCAAAATCAAGGAAAGTTGTCATATCTGACAACCCTGTCAGATCACAAATTTTGATAAAACGCTCCATTAGGCTCTGTAAGGCGATGGTTTGCACACAACCTTCAAATCGCAATGCCCAATCCAGATCATTGTTTCACGTGCATTTTGTTCAAAATGCTGACCAGGAACCAATCAGATTGGTGCTTTCATATCTGCCATCCATTGCAAACATTTGTGTTTCGGGGGTTGCATTTTGGTCAAATGGATTCTGGAGCAAAGGATCTTTTCAAGAAGAGATGGAGAAAATGAAAGTCTGAATCTTGGTTGTGTTGTAGACTTGCTGCTGAGAGGAAAGATTCTGTTCAAGAAGACTGTTTGTGATAAAGAGGACTCTTTTGGCCAGTCTGCTTAATAAATTGGAGGCGCGATAGCTCAGTCGGTAGAGCGGGGGATTCGTATTCTGGTGACCCGGGTTCAATTCCCACTTGGTGCGCTAGTGCCCTTTGGTAAGGCATTAATCCTCAGTACCAGGTCCTTCGGAGAGAACCTTAAGCCGTCTGTCCTCTGGTTGCTTGCTTACCAGCATTCATGCTTTTTTAGCAATCAGGTAAAAAATCACCACCAATCAATCAATCAATCAATCAAATGGAACTTGGAAGAAATTCAAGTTTATGGCATTGGATTTAATGTTTTTATGTCCATTGCCACATAAGACAAAGCTAAAGGCCTGGTCCCACTGGCCGATGGACACAAAACGTATTCATAACAGATACAGCGGACAAGCAAAATTTTGGGATGACTCCATCCGTTCCATACGATAGAAAAAATGGGTGAACAATGAAATCGCGGATGGATGCTCGATGGATAAACATGTAGAGCATATGAAACACGTATGCAAGGAGTACACAACAGATACATAATTTTTTCCAACGGATGGTAGATTCTTTTCCGTTTTATATTCTTTTTGCATCTGTAAGTGCAGTGGGACCAAGCCTTAAGATAAAGCTTAGCCATTGATCATGGAGCTCATTTGCATGATTGATCATACACAATACTTAAAGGGGAATCCAACCCAAATAAAAACTTGTTTTTATAAGGAAAAGAAATGTCAGACAAGTTGATAGGTGAAAGTTTGAACAATATCGGACAAACAACAAGAAAGTTATGAATTTTTAAAAGTTGTAAATATTGGTAATCACTATACCCAAGGAGACTTCAAATTGGCCGCACGTGTGTTGTCATAGTGATGTCAGGCAAGGACTACTCTTCCATGTACTCCAATACATATTATGGCTTAAATGTCATTTTGTCCCAAAGTTTTATTTCAAATTGAATTTTTCTTTCATGAAGACATAAAACAACATACTACCTGGGTAATATTTAGATTACTTCCCCAGGGGAATTGGTACTTAGGAGAAAACCACAAATCCCTGATAATAAAGTACATGGCCTATGGGAAAGTTGTCCTTGCCCCTTGTCATAATTTACGTACCCAGTTGTCAATTTGAAATCTACATAGTATTAGTGATCTCAATTTTAAAGCAGCTATAACTTTCTTATTGCTTGTCCGATTTCTTTCAAACTTTCACCATTCTGTTTAATCTATTTTTCTCTTTCCCAACACAACATTTTATGGACAAGGCTGGATTCCCCTTTAATGTACTCAGTCATTGAAATCAACCACTAAGCTTTATGTTACGAGGCTCTGATATCAATAATGCGAACAGTATAATTCTCTCTATTTTGAACCAGGGACACTATTATTCAATCCATAGAGGTTTATCTCTCTTTATTAATCCACAGGAATCTTCATACAGATTCTTGTCAGGGAGTGATAGACAAACGCGTTATGTTTGTTAAGTGTAAACTTGATGAAGTTTTGACATTTCATCTGTGAATAGGTGTACAATGTAAAGGGGACATGACCCAAAATGCCAAATGAGGGAAAATGTATATTTATATGTGAGATGTAAAGAAATGGATATTTATCTGTAAATAATTGATATTCTATTTTTTACACAATGTTTATGGTCATGTATTTGACATTCCTGTTTTTATCCATTAGTACTACAATATTCTTTTGCATAGTGTCGGGAGGTGAAATTGAGGAGGGTAAAAATATAAGTCCAGTAATCATCGAGTCAATAGTAGGAACATAATCATCAGCAAACATTACAGAAATGAAGAAAGAAAATATTATAGATGAAGTCAGGGAAAGAGTCAGACAAAGACATTGTCTTTCTTCGTCTCTGCTGTTTTGGCTAATGCTTATCTTCCTGTTCTTGGCTTTTACTGATTATATGACTTTACTTTGTACTGTAAAGGACAAGTCCACCCCCCAAAAAGGTTGAGTTAAATAAAAAGAGAAATATCCAACAAACATAACACTGAAAATTTCATCAAAATCAGATGTAAAATAAGAAAGTTATGACATTTTAAAGTTTTGCTTAATTTCACAAAACAGTTATATTCCCATCCTTGTCGGTATGCACGAATGAGGAGACTGATGACATCACTCACTCACTGTTTCTTTTGTATTTTATTATATGAAATACAAAATATTCAAATTTTCTCCCTGTTGTCCTCTGAAACGATTAATTAGCATTGTTTAGGTTCAATAAAGTTGGCCCTTATTGTCAAATCTGTAAAAATGAAATGTACTATTCAAACAATAAAAAACAAAAGAAATAGTGAGGGACATCATCGACTGTCTCATTTTCATGTCACTGAGTTGTGCATATCACTGTTTTGTGAAAAATGAGCGAAGCTTCAAAATGTCATAACTTTCTTATTTTACGTCCGATTTTGATGAAATTTTCAGTGATATGCTTGTTTGAATGTTCTCTATTTATTTGAATCAACATTTTTCTGGGGTGGACTTGACCTTCGATTATCTTCATCAACTTCACGTCGCTACACTACATGTAGTTGTGTGGGTTTTAGTGTTACCTGTAATCATCAATGTGTTTTGTGATAATTCATTTTCAATATGCTTCTCTTCCAAAATATCTCCAGCCGAAAAGCTTTCCACTTCTGACCTCTTCACAAACACAAATATTTCAAAATTTAAAGTACATTTACGTCAATTTTTTTAAATTGCAATTAAACAATCAACTTTTTGCATTGCTTTTTTCTGCAGTTTATTTGTTATTTCATAATCATATGTATGATATCCGTATGTATTAATGTTTTTATTTGGATGTTCATTGTAATCATACATATTTTCTACACTGGAGAGTTTTGAGTACTATTATAGCAGGAATCATCAAAATTATTATTATCAGTGTGAATAGTCTACTTATATTTTAGGGGGATAAAGAAAGAGAGAAAGTGGGAGGGGATGGGTGATAAGCTATGGAGGCATCTGAGGGATGGCTAAGGAGAGTTATTGTTATTCATTAGCAAAAATCTAACCAATAACTAATTGCAAGACTTATCAATTTTGGAACCAAAAAATCACTTGCTATTGATAAAAAATTCATGCAACACCATCTCAGTACGCTTTCTAAAACTAGTTTACTGGAAACCGATTCAGGAAACCAGTTTGGAAGATCGCTTTGCTAGTGTTCTCACTTGATCAAACGAAAGTGGTTCTCAAAATCACTTCACGGAAAGCGCTCTTGTTACTATGGATATGCTCTCAGTTGGGTGACACGTTTCGTGCGAAATTCGAACCGCAGCGTAGGCATTCCACATACAGTGTGTGGAGTAGCGCGCTCAAAATGTACGAGGATTGCTTCCCAAAGAACAGTTATGTCCTCTTAAGCTAAAACCAGTCTAACGAGGCAAAGCAATCTTGAAAACTACATCAAGAGGTGGTTTTCCAAACTGGTTTGGAAGATCGCTTCCAAGACCGCTTCGACTGTTCTCACTATGCGTTAAACTAGTTTCCAGTAAACTAGTTTTAGGAACGTAGTGAGAACAGCCTCTTAGTGTAGGATAATAGGTTACTGTGGAGAGAAGAGAAAGGAAGGAGGGAGTGTGGTTGAGGTGGTAGAAATAGCATACTGTAGATGATGGAAAAATGGATCAGGGAGCAAAGAGGTGGGGGGGGGGCAGAGAGATTTGAGATAGACAAGAGGGCCACTAATGAAAGGAATTCCAAGTATGTGATGGAGTTAAAGAGAGATTTGAGATAGACAAGAGGGCCACTAATGAAAGGAATTCCAAGTATGTGATGGAGTTAAAGAGAGATTTGAGATGGACAAGGGGTCACTAATGAAAAGAACAGTGTATTGAATTGAATGGGTTGAAAGGATCTAAGGGAATTGATACAGGGATAGAACATGCAAAATGATGTCACCCTTTTTCTGCTACAGAGCTGCCAAAACCAGGCTCCCTTCTCAATCAATGCTTGTATCTGCTATAAATACTATTGCTTTTCTTTCCAACCTCACCCATCCTTTCAACATGTTTGACAACTCACAACTCTCCCTGGCTATCTTCACATTTTTATTGATATCTTTTTTTTCAAATTTTTTCTTAGTTCAACCTTTTACTTCAAATATTGAGATAGTCCACTCACATGCTTACAAACAAGAGACTTGGCTCCAGTTGCCCCCCCAAAAAAAATAGGGAAAACATTTGAGCCTTTTTCATCTTGTAGGTGTTTCATTGAATACTTTAGCTTTCAAATTAATTATGATATCAACAAAGTACGATTATTGTTTTGTGTTTATAAGATCAAAATTTAATATACGAGTAGATTATTAAATCACATACAATATATTATACAAATATATCAGGCTTTGAGAAAGTACAGTGGGAATTATTTATGCGAGGTTGGACTGGCAATTACTATATAATCTAAACCCAAATCCACAGATTTTTCAGGTTGTCGGTAAGTAATTTGAGCGAAACCTTGTATTTTGTTATATTTATTTACTTGCGCAAGTAACGGTACGGATCTGGATCAGATCAAGTCAAGGAGCATTTGCAGTTCTCCCCATGAAAGTATATAAAAAATAAACAGAACTATTTGCGGCGATGTGTTTTCCTATTGAAATCGTACTTTGTCACATGATCATGAATTGACCAATTGTTTATTTAGAATACTCATGAATATTCATATACATATAAAAGAAGATATAGCAGACAATTTGTTCCAGTAGTATGATATCAAATGTACTTTTTATTTTCATGATCAAACCACAAGAATGTCCATGGCGTCACATTAAAGAAACATCCTGAGGGTTTCCCATGAGAAAAGAACAGATGATATTCATTTTCCCATTTCACTTTTCAACATGGTCTAACACTATTTGATGTATATAGTAAGATGAACTGTTTATACATAAAATATCAATTTGAAAAGTGCTGAATATTAGAATATCAAACCACTAGATATTACACGAAATGAGAATTAAAAAAGTGGGTACTTGATCGTGTATTGTTGACCAAAGAGCAATTAGACCAAATTGGTTGAGCTAAAATGAGACCATTTGAGAAAAAAAGACCAATGCTTGCTGATAAAGTGAATACTAACCATTTTCCTGGTTGTTCCATGGTTTAATATAACAATTCACTTCAATCGTGATCTCTTGGGCACCCGTCATGCCTTTGAAAATTATAATAGAGATTTCCAATGACTTCTATTCCTTATATGGAAAGTTACGAAATCGAACTGTGGAGAGACAATTTGTAATTTCTCAATTTTCTTGCTTGAATTTATTGGTCTACTATGTAACGATATCATCCCAATCGGTGCAAACCACCATATTTGATATTATTTGATTTTAACTTAAATTACTTCTTGTCCCCACCCAGATATAGTGCTAAGCTATTGCTTCATCTCAAGGCGAGAAATAAAGTTATATTTCATTTCTTTTATAGTTGCACTCTATCCCGCCAAAGCCATCGGGACCTTGATTATAAAATTAACCGAGATGATCAAGCATTATTTCCTTATATTAGTCATGTACCTGAATATTTTCTTCTGGCTTTCTCTGGATAAAAGATATGGGGAGCATTTCATGAAACAAAGCATCAGTGATTTTCACCGACTATTGTTATAAGCTACTGAAATCCTTGTATCTGATTGGCTGAGAGCAAATTAGTCGGTGAATATCACTGACAAAACTTTTCATGAAATGCTCCCAAGATAATCATATTACTTCAGTTCACTTGCGGCCTCCAAGGGCCCATTGCCGAAATAGTTGCGATCAAACGCAACTCAAAAAATCTTGCGCAACTTTATTTTCAGCCAATGAAGCCCCCGTATTCGGGACTTGTGCTTGGTATTTTGACTTGCGTTTAAACGAAACTCTTTCTACAACAGGTCCCTGATCATAGGTCATGTTCATAAAATTTATCATTACTATCAAATATTGTCCATGATCTTGTTTCCTCAATAAGTTCACATGATCTATTTCTCATCCAGATGGCCATACACTTTCCTCAGTTTCTCCTTCTTGCCTCGCTTTTGCTTCTTCCAGGGTTTCCCCAGGTAGCCAACCCCAGGCACGCCTCCAGCCATGCCCCCAGACACACCTCCAACCACACCCACCCTCGGAGCCGATGCCTTGGTGTGTGCAACTTGGGGTTTGGCAAAAAAGCTTTCGTCTACTTTCTTGGCAGCAGACTTCTTGACCTGTCAAGAAAACAAAGGAGAATCGCGTCAAGGAACATATACAATGGATAACCAATCTTGTTGAATGTGCATTTACTGACGAATAAGGTAATGAATTAAAAAGAATGTACACGAAAATTAAATGAGAGCACCAAGGTTCCCCTCCCCCTTTGCAAGACAGAAATTCTTATGTTGGTGATTTAAATAATAATAATTATACTTGCTTATATAGTGCCTAATACTTACTTTGTCAGAAGTCTCTACGTGCTCTACAGTATATGCAGCATAATGAACTTATAATTACTAAAAATTCTACTTCTAAGTCCACAAAATATCATTTTTGTCATCAGCATCATCACATAACCATTATCATTATCACCATCATGATTCATCACCATCATTATCATCATCACCATAACCATGATCATGGTGATTGTGATGACAATCATGGTGACTTTTTACAGAACTCATGTCATCATTGCCATTGTTATCATCATCATCACCACTGCTGTAATGACCATCCTCATCATCATCAAAAGAATCATCACCACCACCACTGCCGTCATCATCACCACCACCACTGCCGTCATCATCATCACCACTGCTGTCATCATTATCATCATCATCATCACCACTGCCGTCATCATCTTTATCATCATCATCATCACCACCACTGCCGTCATCATCATCATCTTTATCATTATCATCATCATCACCACTGCCGTAATCACCATCATCGTTATCATCATCATACTAATCTTCATCATCATCAAGCATAAAAAACAAATCACAATGAGTATCTTACCGTTTGTCCTCCTGCAGTGATCATTGGTTTGTTGGCCGATTTCTTGGGTCGTGACCCTGCTTTGACCTCACCAACCTCTAAGGATGGATAGTGCATTGACCCAAACTCATCAGGGGTTAGTCCAGGAGGAGGAATGCTGTATAAAATCTTGCCCTGGAAAATTAAAGAGACAGGATAGTCAGGGTAGCTTAAGGGGATGATCCAGGCTGGAGATATTTATATCTCAATAGAGTGAAATTTACAGAGCAAAATGATGAAAATTTGATCAATATCGGATAATAAATAAAGTTATTGAATTTTAAAGATTTGCATTATTCCGGAGAAACAGTTCTAGGCATGTCTTCATGATTATTCATTAGGTGGGCTGATGATGTCATATCCCCAATTGTTCTTTTGTATTTTATTATATGAAATTAGGTTTATTCTAAACCTTTATACCAAGAACTAAAAAAATTGATTGACAACTGATTAAGTAAATTAGTTATTTATTGCCGTAACTTATTTCACCATAATAGAGACCTGCCACCAAGCATATGTGCTTGGTGGCAGGTGATGCTTTTGCATGCTTTTTTCATTTCCACATGTATGAAAAAATGAAACATTTATGATTTCATGTAAAAACATAAGGAAAAGGGAAAGTGGGGATGTGACAACATCAGCCCACCAAATTAATATTTATGATGACATGCATATAAATGTTTTCATTAAATATTGATAAACTTTAAAATTCAATAACTTTGTTATTTCTTATCCGATTTTGATGAAATTTTGCCGTCAATTTTACTCTATTCATTTAGATGTATTTTCAGCCTGGACCACCCCTTTAAAGAAGATATGAACCAGCAGCCTCAATAGCACCATCTCACATTTGTGACCACTCAAATCTGGCCAGATTCATTACCCATAATTCAACATTCTAAGAAGTGTAGTCTTGTAGTACAGGCTCACTTGAATGATAATTTACAAAGAACTGTTGGCTCCACAACACAAGGTATGTGATAAATTATTTTATGGCTACGTCCAATCAAGATTAATGCTAACAAAGCGTTTAATTCACAACACTGACCAGAAACCAATCAGAAGTATTCTTTCATGTTTTCTCTTCATTTGCAATCCTCTATGTTAGAGGGCCCCTGAGTTACATTTTGTGAATACTACCCAAGGGCCATAATTCATTATTTTCAGCGTCACTTACATTGACATAGTCCTTTAGAACGATTCTAGCAGATCTGAAGCTGTCGGGGACTCCTTTCTGCGTCATGAAGCCACGCACATCTGAAAAATGAAACAGAGTTTGAAGATCAACACATGTGGGAAAGTGTGTGATGATTGCTAAGGAAAAGAGGGGATTTTTTCCTGTGCCAAGGAGCCACGCACATCTGAAAAATCAAAACAAATTTCAAAATTCACCATGGTGTTGTGTATATGTCAAATGAATGTCGATAATACCATGATGCTGTCAAAATCAAAACCACATCTTTGTTTCATAGCCTCTTCTTTTTCCTCTTCCTCCCCCTCATCATAGACCTCATCATCTCACTCCTCATTTTCTCAATTTCTTTCTTCTCCTCCACCTTCCTTTTCTCCTTCTCTTCCCCATCCTCTTTCTCCTTATACTCTTCTCCTCACTTTCCCCATCCAGGGAGACTGGTGTGTTGGCTAAGTAGGTAGAGCGTCCGTCTCACAACCAGGAGGTCAGGGGTTCAAACCCAGGCCGCGTCAGACCAAAAGACATTAAAAGATGGGAGTTGCTGCTACCCTGTTGGCGTTCAAAAATTAAAGGGATAGAGCCTCGTCGATCTGGCACTGCACAGCGGCTGCTGGGCCCACTATCAATTGGGCAAAGCAAATTCTCAGAGTATTTCATTTCATGTCTAATTGAAACAATAAAATATGGATTTTCATTTTCATTTTTTATTTCCTTCCTTTTCACTACCTTCCCCCTTTTCTATACTTACAGGCATGAGCATTCAGGAGCTCTAGGGCTGTTGGTGGTCTATCTTGATCCTCTCCTTCTCCTGGCTTAATCAGATTTATTCCATAGGTCAGTTCTAAAACATCTCTCGGCACTCGCTGGCACATGTGCATTCATTAGGTCAAGGAATCATGTGAAATATTGAACAAAGATAGAAATAAGTTTCCTTCAGCAAAAACTTTACCCACATTTTGCTGCACTCAACCCGGGTGAGGTGAATGGGTACCCCGTAGGAGAAAATTCTTTGAATGCTTGGACGCCCGGTGAGAGAACGGCTTTTGGAACTGAAGTAGTGACCCTGGGTAATATAATGTATGATATTATCATTACAATTTTCATACCTGTATATAACCATATTCAGAATAGGAATTACTAATCTACTGTGATGAACCCAGGATACAAATCAATCTATTTCTGCAGACTTTCTAAAATTATTTTGGGGCAAAGCACATATAATTCCACAAGGACCCTTTCCTTCATACTCTAGCAATTTCTATTAAAACCAATCGAATCTGCCACAGGCTTTCAAAAAGGACAAATAATGCTTATTTGTTTCATGTTTTATTAGCTATCTTCTTTTTCTTGACCTTGACACATATTGGAATAGTTTGTCTCCTCCTTCTTTTCTTCTCCTAATTCTCCTTCCGTCTTTTCTTCCATCTCTCTCCATCTTCTTTACTATCTTTTAATTTCCCATCTTCCTTCTTCATTATCATAATCATACTAATAAATTCTCATAAATCAGGCCAAAACATTATTTGTTTTATTATTGGGGGGGGGGGGGGCTACTTTTCAATACCGACTGCCTAACTCTGCAACACTGGATAAGCTTTACCATTGCAGTGAATAGGGAAACTTGGGGGCTCTTTTGAGCATGTCAGAGGACGAAATCATTCAAGCACCCATGTAATGTTTTTCCCTGCCATAAATTACATATAAAAGGATATCAGAGAGACCGGTGGAGTGAAGTCCCTCATCTGATCTATCGGTAGTATGCCGTTGAGATACATATCAGCTTTGGTAGACACAAAAGATGGCATCACCAGTCCAGGGCAGTCACACAGGCAGAGTGTCGGCTCTACAAACAACGTCTGAACAGGTATAGAAAAGAACATTAAAACAGTCACAAATCTGAAAATATAATGGTGTACCCCATAGAATTTCTCCATGATGCACTTGATAAAGTAAACTATGACTTTCTTTTTTTTTGGCTGGTCAAATTATCCAGTAGACGAAATGCCCTTTACTGTGAGTGACAACCCTTTTTCTTAATTTTTTTACTTGTCAAATTATCTGGTAGATAAAATGCCCTTCACTGTGAGTGGCGACCCTTTTCCCTAATTTCTGGGCTGGTCAAATTTGTTGGACATGCTCTAGATCTACGCTGGCAGATGTTTAAACAACCATTTTTCTTTGCTTTCACATGTTGTCATTACTCAGATAGTTCCTTTACCTGAAAGTGTTTTGTTCTTCCTGGAGTTGCAGAGACAGGTACCTTCTTCTCCCTGAGTAGAGCGTTGATGGTAGAACTCTTACCAACGTTGGGGTATCCAACCTGTAACAGAAAGACAATAATGAAACTAATTGTACATTTATATTGCACGATTTATATAAGTATATACTAAACTGCGCATTACAATTTTTAAAAGGTGAAATAGTAACTAGTTACGGGTAAAAGGGAAGCTTACTATCTTATTTATTGAAACTCTCTTGAAAAAGTTATGTTTTTAGTTCAATTTTAACAAGGTAACAGATGATGAATTTCTCATTGCACGATTCTAAATTGTTCTGATGGCAATGACCTTTACTTCCTGGATCAAATCAACTGATCTGTAATATACTGTCCATGGGCTTTCAACGAAAAGAGGGAAATTCTCCTACATCCACTTCTGTTTATTCCTAAATTGAAATCAAAGTGGGGTATCAAATATTTTTTGTCAGTCATTAAAACAAATCGTCTTTCAAAGCACAAATGTGAATTGCTAAAAAGATTATAATGAAAGTAGTTACATTTACATAGACTTGGAGTTTCTGAGTGCTTTACATTGTAATTATCGTTATCCCAGTCATCAGATTCTGGCATACCCGCAAACAATGTATACACTTTCTCCATTCTCTGGGGAGTATTCCAACAGAGTTCCAAGACTCAGTTGCTAGGCTTTTGCATTCTAACGGGTACCCATTTAACACCCAAAGGGTGACTTAAATCGCACTTAAATGCCAACGCGTATCTGAAATGCAATGCACAATCTAACACATAATAGCGCACGTCCTGTTAGCATGGTTTTACCAATGAGATTATGCCTTTTATACCGCACGCTACTAGACATTTAAGTGTGACTCTAAGTCATACTTAAATCTTTGTGAAACACCCCTCTGGTAGGAGTAGCAAAGTATGAAATGACACCTTGCCAAAGGACGCTAGACCACAGTAGGATTCAAACACAACCCTCCAGTTTGAAGGGAGATTAAGAACCCCTATGCTTCCACAAGATGCATTTTGAAATTAAATTCTGCAGAACCAGTCAAATTAATGCAATTGAAACCTCATTTACTATTTTACGTTTGGAATTATTCCAGTTTGAATATCTATAGCATAATGTTTTATTTATACTATATCAAGTGGCCATTGTAATGATTTATCCCAAATCCACACTGCATTTTCTAAACAGCATAGGTCTATTATCAAGACAAAGGATCCAGCACAGGAGCATATGGAACTTCTTAAAGGACAATCCCCTTTTGATTTATTTTCGAAAATATGAAAACACTCCTTTTTTCAGTGACAGCACCTTCCTTTGGTAAGCAGAGGCATAAATATTAAAAATGAATAAATATCCCATGAAGCTCTAAACACCATAGAAGACTTATAATGTAAATCTTTCACAAGCTGTTTTTCCCCAATAGAACAAGAATGGTAAATTTCGTCCACCCTGAATACTTCTTATGAAAATGTGTAATACTCTAAAATTATCATGGATGGAGTAGTTTATTTAGTGAAATAAAAATTTAGAAATTTATGGTGGGACATACATATATAAAAAGGTTGATAATTTTAGTTAACTGTCCCCTGATAACCTTGAAATGTGAAAAGAAACAATAATAATGATAAAAATACATATGATTTGAAAAGCATCTTTTCCATTTAGATTAAATGCTCAAGGCGCTTAGAAGAAGGCAAAACAAGAAAGTAAAAAGTAACTTAGAGAAGTGCAAGAAATATATTATATGGTGACTATGAACCTACCATGCCCACGGTCAGAATGTCGGCATTGACCTTTGACCTTCCCATGTGAACCTCACGGAAGAACCCAAGAAGCTCCTCCCCAGTCAACAGGTGTGATGAATTCTGAATCTCTCCTTCAGGAGGAGATGGTGCACAAGATGTCTCCATTGCAACACCATCCCCTGCTCCTCCTGATGTAACATGGGTAGTCCTTGAAAGGTTATCACCATGCGAGTCGACAACATCATCGACATCATTGTCCACATCATCATCGCATCTTGGTGATGAGAGAGCATCCATGTCAGTTCTTGAAGGCACCGCATTTGATCCATTGCACAAAGACTCACCCCCTGTCCTCGAGTCCTGTTCATTTGTCTGAATGTTCCTTGTTGGTTCGGTTGTGCGGAGCATGGCTCCAGAAATCTGTCCTCGATCTGCTAGTGAGTTGCAGGACTCGTTCGTATTGGAGGGATCTCCTGCATTAACGGGTGATGATACGACCATGCCTTCCAAGCTACTGGGCAGATTATTATCAGGGGAAAGTCTTTGTGCTCCTTCATCTTCTTCTTCAGCATCACCATCATCATCAACATCTTCCTCACCCTCTTCGTCCTCTGAGTCATCAGTATCCTCATCACTAGCCATCGCTGGTTCATCCTCTTTTCCTTCCTGTTTTAGAGATAACAAAATGAAAATGTAATTTACCACAAAATTCAACAAGATTTGCGAAGACATTTTCCAATTATGAATTTCAAATAACTTTAAGCAGACATAGGAGTGACTAAACCCAATGATAGTAAAGGTAAAGCCGATGTCCATGACATAACAATTAAGATATCATTGTTCTTGTTTAGGGGGTCAATTAAGGGAATACTTGTCAAGGGTACCGTTTCAAATACTTGTTAAAGTAGACAACCAAAGAATCAAAAGTATTTCATAATGACTTTTTGTGGTCATCATTGTAAAGGGGAAGTATTACTAATCAGATATATAACTTCACCTTTTAAAAGAGTGATTAGAGTTTGCAGAAATCAGCTCTCAAAAATGACTTATTTTTATGGCATATTTCTGCCTTCGTCCGTCCTCTGGCGAGCTCCAGCTGAGTGACGTCACACCACGAGCAGTGAGCAGCTGAGCTGACAGCAGCCCATTGAAGACGATCTTTCCAATCAGCGTTTTTTGCTCCTAGAATTGTTTATTCCTCTCAAGATTGGTCTTATTACATAGATAAAAGTTTGAATTTTCTGAACAGTAAAATGAAATGCACATTTAACATATTTTGGTAACCGATATTTAGCTTAGAAAAAATTATTTGTTTTCAAGAAATATACGTGAATAAACAAAGCATATTTTCACTTAGAAATCATGCTTGCACCACATTGATATTATTATCAATATAAAGCATAGACATTCGTCTTCACAACTGAATTAAAATTATGAAATTTAATTACGTAGCAAGTTCAGGAACCACAAAAAAACACGGCAATATATGATCGCAAAATGATTGGAATTGCAGTTGGATTGCCGAAGCATTGCGAGGCAACAGCAGCGAACGCACTTTGTTTATATATCGTTATGAACCCACCTGACATAGAGACATGGTCTGTGGACAAATCTGTAATTACGTAGCAAGTTCAGTGAACCACAAAAAAACACGGCAATATATGATCGCAAAATGTCCATATGGAATTGCAGTTGGATTGCCGAAAGTTCATTGCGATGGCAACAGCATGCAAACGCTGGCTGACAAATTTGTTTATTAGTATCGTTATGAACCCATTTTGTACCTGACGAGAGCATGGTCTCATGATGGACAAATCTGTACGCACGTAAATTTTTTTATGAGTGCGGGGATCCTGGTTCGAAACTCTTTGATTTTTTTTGGTTGTGGATTTTTTTTTTTAAATTATATTCCTTCCCCGTTCCTATCAGCTTTTTTTTCTCTTTTATTTTCATGTGAGATTCTATTCAGATCTATTAAATCTTACTTCTTAATTGCTGCTTTTGATTTTCAAGTTCTTGATTAGATTCTCTACTTATATTATTTGGGCAGCGACTCACTCACTCACTGACTGGAGTGGAGCAACACAATGACGACTGCAGTGGACAAAATCGGTCTTTACAGTCCACAATTCAATAAAAACGGGCAAAGAAACACAGTTCTGATTCACATTTGGTCTAAAGTTGTCGAAAACAGAAATTGAATATCACATTACGTGAAGAAAACGGTAAATTCGGAAGATATTGAACAGGTCAGTAAATGATTCAGTGCATGATGCACAGAGAGACGATGAGCATGTCGATTGTGTGACGTCATTATTCTCGACCGTTTTCGGCTGCGTGATTGTCGGTCTGGGGGGCTGAGAAGGGTGTCTAATAATTTCATTTCTTGCATTTCCACGACATCTATAAGACTTTTTAGTGACATATTTGTGTATAAAAAGACAATACCTTTCCATCCATATATAATTTGTCTATAATCATCACTTTCGTGAATTTTCTTCGTGTGTCTACTTTAAGGGTAGGGTTTCACACGCCAATACTTGTTAAGGGGTGCATTTTCAAAACATTGAAAATACTTGTTTAGGGTGCTTTATGAAACCCCATGTTCACATGGTATCCACTTGTCAATGGTACCGTTATGCTTCAAATTCTTGTTAAGGGTAGGGTTTCACACGCCAATACTTGTTAAGGGGTGCATTTTCAAACATTGAAAATACTTGTTTAGGATGCTTATCGAAACCCCATGTTCACACATGATATCCACTCGTCAAGGGTACCACTATGTTTCAAATACTTGTTAAGGGTAGGGTTTCACACGCCAATACTTTTTACGGGGTGCATTTTCAGAACATGGAAAATACTTGTTAAGGATGCTTTTCGAAACCCCATGTTCACACATGCTATCCACTTGTCAATGGAAGTGACACCCTCCCCCCCCCCCCCCCGATGGATGTGTAATGATGTAGTGGTTCTGCCTTGTGACTCTGCTCAAAGGGTTGTTGATTCAAATCATCCAGCGAGAAATTAGGACCTGGTAGAAAGTTATGCTTAGAAACTCATAGTGCGTAAAAGCTGTTCTGCTACATGTACTAACAGACAGGGCCATCTTCACAGATATGTTAGCGCTAACAATGTGCTAGCAAAGGCTCTGTTACAACCATCGAAGCTCAATGCCTAATGTCTCAAGAATACATTGACATCACAATCTGGTAGATGTGACAAAGCCTTCTGTTAGTGACCTGTCAGTGCAACATTTCTGTGAAGCCAGTATTGTGTAATGCTGCATTGTTTTAGAGCACTTAGAAACTTGAGATTAAATAAGTTTTAGGTGTAATATAATGACATAACCAATAAAAGGAATTTTGATTTTTCTCTTGCATCAGTTTGAAAATGTTTTACTAACCTTTTCTTCTATTCTTTCTGTCTCTCTGACCGCAGACCAGAAAGCTACCCGGATACCCTGTTGGGAGAAATACTCGCCCCACTTCTCTCTCTGTGCTTGAGTCAATAGATCTGCTTTGCTGATCAATATTATATTCTCCTTATCGCTACTGACTTCTTTCACATATTTCTCCTGTAAAAAGAAATGAATAAATTGGCAATTAGTGGTGATTTTTTTACCTGATTGCTAAGAAAGCATGAATGCTTGTAAGCAAGCAACAAGAGGACCGACGGCTTAAGGTCCTCTCCAAAGGACCTGGTACTGAGGATTAATGCCTTACCAAAGGGCACTAGCGCATTTGCATGATTACATTTCTCTTTTTATCTACTTTCAAATTAACCCTTATTCATTTTAATATACCTTCAACAGTAGCGCAAAGATGGTCCACTGGCAATGCAAAGGGTTACTTGTCAAATGCCTTTAAATACATGATTTTTAGAAATAACAGTTGAAACGACTGGGCCGACCAATTTTGTTGGTTCCTTAGATACATTTTTTGTGCAATACAAAAGACTCCTATTAGAATATGATTAATCTACTATTATTTTTGTAATTCAAAATGCCTTTCATTGAATATTAGCAGGGCAATGAAACAAAAAATCTTTCACAATCACTTTTAGACAGTTCTCTCCACTATTTCGAATACAGGGCCACAAAACATGAAAGTTGCGATTAATTGCTTACTTGTAATAACCAATCACATTCAAATTGCATGCACGGTTTGTATATCTAGGGAGTGTTTCATGAAGCAATTTTTACTGACAAATTAGCTCTAAGCCAATCAGATGCAAGGATTTCAGTAGCTTATAACAATTCCCAGTTTAGATGGACTGGCTAGTGTAAACCATGACATCTTACCAAGTCAAGACAACGGAAGAGAAGAGGATTCCTGGCATCCACAATCTGGACGATCACATCACTCCTCTCGATCACTCTCCATAGCTGCCTCCAAAAATCAAGATTTCTTTCGAACGGAGTCAGGACAATATGATCCTTCTCCTGCAGTCTGAAAGAAGAAAGGTACATTTCCATTAAATTAAAAAGGTTGGATTTCCAATCTCACCAACATTTTTTTTTCATCAAAAATAGATTGCATCAATAAATTGCTATCCCATTCCATATATGGGAAGTAGCTACAAACTAAAATATTAAGAACTCCCACACCCCCAAAGAATGGAGAATGAGAACAGGTAAATTAAATTGTAAAATTTTGCATGCTTTGATTACAACTTTAACACAACAAATATTTTGTGATATAATACTTTAGGTAATCTGATAATAAATTCAAATTTCCAAATCTTTAAATTACTCAAAACTTAGTTAATAGTAATACAGGCCTTGAAATTTATTAAATATGGTTGTAATGCACTGGTATCAAACAAAAAGATGCTCATGGTGCATTAAGGAAAAGAAATGGAAAGTAAAGAGGGGGAAGAACTTGTTTAGTTAAATAACCATGTTTTTAGTGAATCTTTTAATTAAGTGATACACCTGTAGATAGCCAACAGGATGTCTTTTCTGGGCCCCGTCTTACAAAGAGTTATGATTGATCTGATCAATCGCAACTCTATGGAAATCCATCAATGTCATAATTTTTTCTACGAAAAATTTTCACAATGTCCTTTTTATACAAAGAGAAGCAAAGTGAATTTTCAAGAAAATATTAAATGCATGAATATACATCATACATGTAGCAAGAAAATACTTAAAATAAACATGCATAATAGATGTTGACATTGCTGGCCGTCCATAGTTGCGATCAATCATAACTCTTTGTAAGACAGGCCAAGGCCAGGTGCAGAAAGATGAAGCTTCCCATCTTACAGTACATTCACTGCATGATAAAAACTTGTTTGAGTTGAGGAATTCATATCTTACAATGAGAGTTGTCTCCTCCATTCCAAGAATGCTTCTTTCTCCATCTGGTTGAGTTGCTCTGCCGATGTTGTGGAATCCCATTTTGGTTGAAAAATAGTTTGAGAATAGATTATGCTTTTATGACATTATATCACATCTATATGATT